>NC_039264.1:34511067-34566067 GCF_003368295.1 Carassius auratus
AGCTCAGTGAAGTTTTACAGGCTTAAATTCCAGCATGAACTCTAACTTCCGGTGTCCTATAGTGGCATACACACAGATGTGTGTGTGTAATGCGTGTGTAATAACAGTCTCATGCAAAAAGTGGGATCTACCAACTGGTACTTTAACATAGGAATGTGTGTAAATATAAGCAGGACTCTGAGCATGTTTTAAGCAGATAATCTAGTGCTAGAATGGCAATACTACAAAAAGAAAGTGCTACTGTGTGTTTCCTGTGTCCCCAAATACTAAATTTATAAATTAATAGTTCAAGTTAGATAAGATATTTAGTCTTTTTTATCCCCCCCCCCCCCCCAGGAAACAAGACTAAATATATTTTTGCTTATGTAGTAAATGCATCATGATTAATTTATCTAAAAACAAGACAAAAATAATAAGTAGCTGGGAAGTCATTTGAAATATTGCTATAGTGTCATGACTGATCTGGCTATGCTAAAAGATTAGGCAAACCATGCGCTGTACTGAGAGCATGTTTAAAAAAAGCGCGCTGATCTGTTTACTGAGCGCACAGAATGTCTTCTCAGTCAGTACTGCTTTCTTTTTCCATGATTTTGGTGAGGACATTATACATTCACATGATTTATAAAGGGAGGTGTTGTCACCATGTATGGTTAATTGGAGGCATTTCTGAATGCAAATGACCATGAACCTCGTTTTTTAAGTTTAGATCTAGGCACGATGAGTAGACAGAGATCACTGGATCTCCATGTTCTGCACGAGTGAATCAGATCGCTGTTCTACTGCAGGAAAAACACTGTTAACTCTACATATTGATGTATATTATTTTAATGTTACAAGGACATTTTTAAATTCTTGCTTCTGGTTGTTTTTTGTGTCTTGTATCTCTTATACAACCTCTTGTATAAGAGATCGCTGACTGAATTAGTTGCCATCATCATCATAATCACCAGTATTTGTCAAATGTCAGCTAAAACATACTGGTAAATATTCGGATTAAAACTGAAGTGTTTTCTCTTTATGCAGTCTGAAGAACAACTGTATCACAGAAGGAGGTTGTCATGTTCTGGCTACAGCTCTAAATTCAAACCCTTCAAATCTGACAGAGCTGGATCTGAGTGAGAATAAACTAGGAAACCCAGGAATGAAGATCATCTTGACTCTGTTTGAAAATGTACAGTGTAGACTGGAAAAGCTGAAGTAAGTATTTTAAAAGTGTATCCCATTTAATTCAAACCTCAGAGAGCTGGATCTGAGCAGGAATCAAATAGGAGACTCTGGAGTGACAGAAATCTCCAGTCTGTTGAGAAATTCACAGACACTACAGATACTCAGGTCTGAATTTGGTTAATCTAAACAAGAATCAAGGTAAAGCTCCAGCTGGTCTGTAAACTGGTGCTGTGTCACAAGGAATGGGTCAGTGATGTGAAATTGGTGTGTTGGTGTAGATACGTTTATAAAATATTGACAAACAGATGGATTTTTGGAAGTTATGGGAAATGTTAATATATTGTATATTGGTGTAATGTTTTTATGTATTTATTTATTTATTCATTCAGTCATTCATTCAATTTGTTCATTAGTTTGGTCTTTCTGAATACTTTCAGACTACAGTATCACTGAAGAAGGTTATAATACAGTTGCAATCAATATAATTCAGCCAATATAATTCAACCCACTTGACCTGCAAGACATTTTGCTATGGAACATAATTTTATGAAAACAATTTAACAAAGGTATCAGTAAAGTGTTAAAGAAAGTTTGTTAATACACTTTTGAGTGATTCTGAGAATGGAACATTGATGAATCATAATGAAATTCTAATTGGCTCTAAACATTCATGTTAAGAATTATTCAACCCCCCAAAAAGTCCAGCAATAAACGCTGCTTGTAAGTGCTAAGAAGCTTCTGTCATCTCTCTACTACAGTCTTGGTCCATTCCTCACATGAAAAAGCTTCCAGATCACTGATAATCTTTGGTTTTCACTTTGCCACGGCTTTCTTCAAATTCAACCAGATATTTGAAAGGAGAATTAAGCCTGGAGACTGAACAAGCCACTCAAGTACATTCTATGACTGATCCCTGAACCAAGCAGAAGAAGATTTGGATGTGTACTTTGGGATGACTGTCCTGCAGGAAAGTCCATTGATCATCAGCTTCAATCTTTGCACTAAAGGCATCACAATTCTTGTCAAAATGGCCTGATTATTCAAATTATCCATGATGTCCTTCATACAGTCATGGTTTCCACTTCCTGCTGCAGTAAAGCAACCCCATAACAGGACTGATCCACCATCAAGTTTGACGATGGAGATGGTGTTCTACTGCTTATGAGATTTGACTTTTTTGCAGCAGACATACCGCTGATCCATGGGTCTAAAAAGTTCCAGTTTGGTCACATCACTCCATAAAACATTCTTCCAGAGCTCCACAGGTCTACACAAATGAATTTTAGCAAGTTCAAGTCAGTCTTTTGTTCTTCTTGATCAAGAGTGGTATTCTGCAAGATGTCTCAACATGAAGGCCGTACTTGTCTAGTGTTCGTCTTACACACTGCATTGAAATGGTTTTCCTTCTTTCATCGGGTCATCTTGCAAGTTTTTGGCTTTACATTGCAGGTTTTTCTCAGTTGCTCTGATTTAACATTTTATGATATTGTGGTTTTTCTTCAACACCCTAAAAAGTTTTTTTGGTACAACACACTTTTAGTTAAGGAATACGGCTGAGAGGTTTTAATGTCTTGGAAATCTTCTTACAGCCTTTACAGACTTTCTAAAGTAATACAGTTATTTATTCTCTATAACTTCTCTGTAGCGTTGTGCGATCTCTGTTGACTTCTTCCATTTTTGCTACTGAACTTCAGCACATGCATGGGTTAACTCTGTGTATGTGTAACAGATCAAGCTAATTCTGTTTTTTATAGAGTTTCTAAAGACATAATTGTGTTTTTTTCCCCACCATGCAAATAAGAGATACGAGATACTCCACTCCAAAATGAAAATCTACCCCCATGTCGTTCCAAAAACGTAAAAGCTTTGTTTGCCTTTGGAACACAATTTAAGAAATTTTGGATGAAAACCTGGAGGCTTAAGACTGCCAAGTAAAACGGCAATGTTGAATAAGGGTTGAATAATTGTGACATAGCTCTGTTATTAAAATCTTATAACTCCAAAATAATACATTATATAAGATTATATATTGACATTATGACTTTTAATATATGACTTTTAAAGTCAGCAAACTGTTTATCCTGGATCTTCAGAAAAGCTTGTATTTCTAAAATACTGCAGTCTCTGAGGGGTTGAGTAATTTTGATTGAAACTGTAGGTTATAATTGTGGAAAATGAAAACTGAAAAAATTAAAAATAGCATTTGTTGTAGTTTGAGTTCACCAGTATATAACTTTACCAGCTTTACTGTGAAAAGAGTCCATTCAGGTCAAAAATCCTGTAGTGCATCTTTTTATTTTCTTCATTCTAGAACATGTACTTGTGTGACAATCTGTGTTATAAGGAAGAATAACATGTTTTCTAATAGACTTTCAGACTGCAGTATCAGTGAAGAAGGTTATAAAGCTCTGTCTTCAGCTCTGAGATCAAACCCTTCACACCTGATAGAGCTGGATCTCACAGGAAATGATCCTGGAGAATCAGGAGTGAAGCAGCTCAGTGATTTACTACTGGATCCAAACTGTCAGCTCAAGACACTGAGGTGAGACCTGATGAAATAATGCTAAAAAAGTTATACACGTGGATTATATTATTTGACTAATTTAGTAAGGTATACAATTTGTTGCATCAAAAATGTTCAAAATGATCAAACATTGAAGATGAGATGCTGCACCTGCTGTTGTTTTGCTGATAAATGTCAGCACAGTTTAGTTGTGTTAAAAGTTACAGGTTAATCAGACATTTTGTGTCACTAGATGTGCTGGTGTTCAGTAGTTTAGTGCCTCGATAGTTAACACTTATGATTGTGTTATTGTGGACATTTCTCATGAAAAACATATTCAGTGTGATTTATTATCCTGATTGTTTAAATGTCACTGAATCCACTGTACATTAATTTCCATCAAGCTCAGATTCACAACACTGTATATCACTGATCTAGAATAGAGAACTAGATTGATCATGACATCATGAATGTGAAGCCACCACACCGCCATATTAGTAATCCCTAGTGTGTGTAAATATTCTATTGAATTAATAGGAAATTGTATGATTTTAACGAGAAAACATCATATATCAAGTCAGCGTTTTTAAATCTGAAGTATCCGTGTACATCCTTACAATACAAACACTCAAGGGAATTTCCCCTACTTATTAAAAAGCTACGTTTATTACAGTAGCGAACATCATGAACATGATAAACATCAGACGTACATGACCTTAACATATGACAAATGACAAAGTGCTCATTCTGAAATCTGAAGAAATATTTATGCTTCGTATACACGTATACCTTTATTCGCCTTGATCAGTTATTCATTGTTTATATAATTCTGTTATAGTGTTTTTATTTGTATAGTAGCATACAACATTTTACATGGAAACAGTAGCTAATGCTAGTAAACTTATGCGTGATCTTGGAGACTCTGAAATAGATGTTGCTCAATCAGGACATTAAAAATATACACATCATAATTTATTCAGAGAAATAACTGAATACAGACATTAAGTCAAGTCACCTTTATTTATATAGCGCTTTAAACAAAATACATTGCGTCAAAGCAAACTGAACAACATTAATTAGGAAAACGGTGTGTCAATAATGCAAAAAAAAAAACATTACAGACATGAAGCTTTATTTCAAGATGGTAAATTAAGCTTTTCATTTCGGTATAGAGCAATTTTAAAGGGGTCATATAATTCCCATTTTCCACAAGATGATATGATTCTTTAGCCTGGTAATACCAGACTCTGCTACTTCACTTTGCTTCGTAGACAGAGTCTGGAATGGCATAATAGAGAAGTGTTTTCTCTCTCGCTAGGGGGCGCTTGTCTGAAGTTTAAAATCATTGGTTACCCGTAAGCCAATCAGATACGTTTAGTTAAGACGTATGTTATGCGCCTGTACAGCCGCATCGAAGCACAGACATCATGCATCGAACTCAAATCTATGATTGAACTTACACTGTAAACCTGTTGTAAACACATGATGATGCGAGCGAAATACCGGAGTGAACATGGCTGTAAACGACTTTTGCAGATTATGCGAAGTTAATCTGTGCATCTACGTCACGGCTCTCAGCCCGCCCTCTGTTCGTTGATTGGCCCGGCTGTTTCCAGACCGGTGGCAAACAGAAAGCTCTGACGCTGTATCAGACTGAGTACAGAAGCGAAATGAAATTGAGCGGAAGTAGGAAGTCTGACGTAGTCAGGCTAATGATTCTTTAGAGCCTTAATGAAAAGTCTGTAACATAGTTTCTTTAAAATTTCTCAATGTTAGTATAAAAAACACCTTTTTTACCCTGTCTAAAACAGCTCTTTTCAAAACAGGCTGGTTTGTGGGATTCTCCTTTAATGCTAATGAGCTCTGCTGACTCTGCCCCTTTCTTATGATCGCTCTCTGTGAGACTGTTTGCATTAGCCACATTCATTGTGAAACTTGCTAATTAGCACACTATTAGGAAAGGTGATTTTCAATGAATCATTTAAATACATTATACTCAGTGCTGGAGGCTGGATCATGAAGGATTCGTGCGAACATAAATGCAATTAGATCAAGGGCGCATTTCTTTCATTTCTCCAACCATAAGTTAATCCTCTGCGATTTCAGTCGCTCAGATGTCGGGAGTAAGCGACTACTGCTATGTTCATTATAACATCCAACAACAAATCACCTCAATCACTTAGGAATCATGCTCGTTTGCATCTCGGGCTGATGACGGCTCACTCAGGGCGGGTCTGAGGTAAGACAAGTCCAGTCCGTGCTGAAACGCTGCTGTCAATCAAACAATCATGGGAGGGGCCTCCGACCGTGTGATGTCACACGGTCAGAGTGCTTGATTTGAGAAATGGGAAAACATTTAAAGATATTACAGAAAAACCACTTGGGGGATTTTTATCATTATAGGGTGGTTGTGTACACACACTGGCAACACATTTCAGTTCAAACAACTTGTAAGAGTGCCTGTAGCATTATATGACCCCATTTTATGTGACTTTTGTAATGCGATTGCCATCATCATCATCATCATCATCATCACTAGTATTTGTCAACTGTCATTTAAAACATACTGGTAAATATTCAGGTTAAAACTGAAGTGTTTTCTCTGTATGCAGTCTGAAGAACAACTGTATCACAGAAGGAGGTTGTCATGTTCTGGCTGCAGCTCTAAATTCAAACCCTTCAAATCTGACAGAGCTGGATCTGAGTGAGAATAAACTAGGAAACCCAGGAATGAAGATCATCTTGACTCTGTTTGAAAATGTACAGTGTAGACTGGAAAAGCTGAAGTAAGTATTTTAAAAGTTATCCCATTAATTACCCAGACTTTAGTGACCAACCACAGTTTCATAAATTTGAAAATATTCATTTTGGACTGAGCTATATTTGGAAATAAAAACTAAATAAATGCTGTTTTATAAGTTATGGAGAATTGTTTTATGTGTCTCCAAACAGTCGTAAAACTGAAAAGCATTCAATAATTAAGAATCAGATTTAATATGAAATATATTTGAATCTAAGATGTGTTTTTAGTAATCTGTTTTATTTCTGATATTTTTGTTCTGGCTAGTAGAAGTTCTGAATGACTGTTAAATGTAAAAAATAAAAAATGCCTGTGAGTGAGTTATTTTGAGCTTATTACGTGAATATGAAAGGTATACTTAGTTTAACGTTCATGTAATTTCCAACATTTTTGGGCAGATTTTACCAGATTTGTACAACAAAGTGTTTATAAGCCTGTTGTGAACTAAACACAGAAACTTAAAGGTCACTGTTGAGTTTTCCACCAAAATAAAGCCTGAGGAATTGCAAATGCAAAAATTAATAATCAAATTAAATAATTATTTTACAGTGTGATTATCATTCAAATCTAATATTGGCAGATAAAAGTAGTAGCTAAAGCAATTTCTGTAATTGTATGTGTATCTTAATTAGTTGTGTTCTCTCTTCTACAGGTTAAACTGCATCAGTATTACAGATGAAGGTTGTGCTGCTCTGGCATCAGCGTTTAATTCAAACCTCAGAGAGCTGGATCTGAGCAGGAATCAAATAGGAGACACTGGAGTGACAGAAATCTCCAGTCTGCTGAGAAATTCACAGACACTACAGATACTCAGGTTTGAATTTGGTTAATCTAAACATGAATCAATGTAAGGCTCCAGCTGCTCTGTAATCAGGTGCTGTGTCACAAGGAATGGGTCAGTAATGTGAAATTGGTGTGTTGGTGTAGATACATTTATAAAATATTGACAAACAGATTGATTTTTGGAAGTGATGGGAAATGTTAATATCCTAATGGTGTAATAAATGTTTTTGTAATTTATTTATTTATTTAGTCTTTCTGAAGACTTTCAGACTGCAGTATCACTGAAGAAGGTTATAATACAGTTGCAATCAAAAATGTCAACCCCTGTGATCTGCAAGACAAGTATTAGAGAAAGTTTGTTAATACACTTTTGAGTGATTCTGAGAACAGAACATTGATGAATCATGATGAAATTCTAATTGGAGACTGAACAGGCCACTGATCTACATTCTATGACTGATAACTGTCCTGCAGGAAAGTCCATTGATAATCAGCTTCAGTCTTTGCACCAAAGGCATCACAATTCTTGTCAAAATGGCCTGATACTTCAAAGAATCCATGATGTCCTTCATAATGTCATGGTTTCCACTTCCTGCTACAGTAAAGCAACCCCATAACCCATCGTTTCATCACAACTTCTCTATACAGCTGGGTTCATCAACCATAACTCTTTCCAGGACAGCGAGAAACCTAGGAGGATTAGACCCTTCCTGTCAGAGCAAGCCACCCAACTTCTTGTCCAAGCTCTTGTTCTCTCCAGGCTTTGGATTAATGCGTCTGTTGAATGATTCAATGTAAATGTAAATGGAGATGGTGTTCCTCTGCTTATGAGCTTTGTCTTTTTTGCACCAGACATACCGCTGATCCATGGGTCCAAAAGGTTCCAGTTTGGTCACATCACTCCATAAAACATTCTTCCAGAGCTCCACAGGTCTACAAAAATGAATTTTAGCAAGTTCAAGTTGGCCTTTTGTTCTTCTTGATCAAGAGTGGTATTCTGCAAGATGTCTCAACATGAAGGCTATACTTGTCTAATATTCTTCTTACACACTGCATTGAAATGGTTTTCCTCCTTTCATCGGGTCATCTTGCAAGTCTTTGGCTGTACATTGCAGGTTTTTCTCAGTTGCTCTGATTTAACATTTTATGATATTGTGGTTTTTCTTCAAAGGTTTTCTGGTACAACACACTTTAATCTAAGGAATAAGGCTGAGGACTCTAGGAACTTTTAATGTCTTGGAAATCTTCATATAGTCTTAAACTTTCTAAAGTAATTATTTATTCTCTATAGCTTCTCTATAGCTTTTGCAAGATCTCTGTTGACTTTGACATTTTTGCTTCAATCTCTGAGGGTTGAGTAATTTTGATTCCAACTGTAGGTTATAATTGTGGAAAATTAAAACTGCAAAAATGTAAAATTGCATTTGTTGTAGTTTACGTCCACCAATATATAACTTTACCCAGCTTTACTGTGAAAAGAGTCCATTCAGTTCAAAATCCCCGTAGTGCATCTTTATTTTCTTCATTCTAGAACATGTACTTGTGTGACAATCTGTGTTATAAGGAAGAATAACATTTTTATCTTTTCTAATAGACTTTCAGACTGCAGTATCAGTGAAGAAGGTTATAAAGCTCTGTCTTCAGCTCTGAGATCAAACCCTTCACACCTGATAGAGCTGTATCTCACAGGAAATGATCCTGGACTGTCAGGAGTGAAGGAGCTCAGTGATTTACTACAGGATCCAAACTGTCAACTCAACACACTGAGGTGAGACCTGATGAAATAATGCCAAATAAATAAGCATGCGAATTATATTATTTGACTAATTTAGTAAGGTATACAATTTGTTGCATCAAAAATGTTCAAAATGATCAAAGATGAAAGATCAGATGCTGCAGCTGCTGTTGTTTTGATGATAAATGTCTGTACAGTTAAGTTGTGTTAAAAGTTACAGGTTAATCAGACATTTTGGGTCACTAGATGTGCTGGTGTTTAGTAGTTTGGTGTCTCAATAAACATTTATGATTGTGTTATTGTGGACATCGCTCATGAAAAATATTCAGTATGATATTATCCTGATTGTTTTGATGTTACTGAATGCACTGTACATTGATTTCCATCAAGCTCAGATTCACAACACTGTAGGTCTTCTACAGCAGATCTATGAAAGACCACAAACATGTGATGTGTGTCAGGAGAGGATCAGTGATCACATACACACACACACACACACGTCTGAACCTGGAGTTCCTCTCATAATGAGCAGAATTACTGTTGCATCAACACAGACATCAGTTAAATAAAACTATCCAGAGTAGGGGTGGGCGATATGAGCTAAAATTCATATCACAATTCATTATGGGGTAGTAGGGATCGCTAATAGTGCGATCACCCTGTCCCTGGCCAAGTGGCTCCTCCTGGGGCCCGATCCGTTATGAGTCCTCTGCTTACGCATGATGCTTTCGGATCAGGCCATGTATGCACTGATCCCTGCCGCACTGCTCAGGTGTGTACCAATGGGCACAGGGGTTAGCTCCCCCTGTGCCGACAAACCTCTGCTACAGAACTAGAAAGAAAGCCTTGAAACAATCGGATTACCCAATGCCGACCACTGCACGGACCACAACAACGAATTAGCGAATCCGAACTGACTATCCTTGAAGTGAACATCAGAGGACTACGGTCCAATATTGGGGATCTTGCCAACTGTTGCTCAGTGAAGAAACCCTCCATAGTCATCATAGTTGAAACCTTCCTTGACTCCACCATTCCAGACGGGGATGATTCCATCCAGATCCCTGGCTACTCGCTCAACTGTCGCAGAGACCGCACTGGAAAAAACGGTGGTGGTATAGCAGTATACTGTCTAGAAGGAATATCCATCTATCATAATCCAGCTAGAGATCCTGATGACTTTGAGCTCATGTGGTTCACTGTTGCTCTGAAAACCAGGACACTCCTGATAGGTGCTATATACCGCCCCCAAGTGCCTCCTGTGAAATCTTGGACTACCTTGACAAGTTCACATTCTCAGTGATGGACGAATATAGAGCACAGTCTGTAATGCTCATAGGCAACTTCAATGTACACCACCACGAGTGGCTGGGCAGTAATATAACAGACACTGCTGGACGGCGAGCCTTACAACTCGCCAACTGTCTGGGGCTAGATCAGATTGTCAGGGAACCAACTAGAGGAGATAATATTCTAGATCTAGTTCTCTCTGACACACCAGCAACCACTACCACCATAGCACAAATGGGATCCTCTGACCGCAACCCAGTTCTAATACAGCTACAAATCCCAGTCTTCAGAGATAAGCCATACAAGAGAACAGTATAAAGATATGACAAGGCTCAATTCTGGGAAATGAGAGGTTACCTTACTAATATTAACTGGCCCAGCATTCTCAAGGACGAAGATCCTGAAATCATCTGCACAAACTTTACCTCTATACTGTGAGATGCCATGGCATTATATATTCCCAACAAGACCATCACCAAAAAGCCCGGGGATAAAGCCTGGTTCAACACAGAGTGCAGAAGATTAGCCATGAGAAAAAGAAAGCTTTATCACAACATACGGACCTCCGATGACCCGGCTATGAAACGGAAGTTCCTCAAGGCAAGAGCAGCTTTCAATCAAGCTGAAAAGAGGGCAAAAAGGGAGTGTGGCGGCGGAGGCGTGGTTCAGCGAGGTCTGCGACGGGAGAGAGAGTGAGGAGACGAGCGGTGGTAAGTGGCTCAAGTGAGAAACAAGTAACACCTGCTTCTCGTTGCAGTGATTGGCGTGGGGAATCGGCATTTAAGCCGCCCGCGAACCGGCAGAGACAGAGAGAGCTGAGGACTCGTGGGAGAAAGCAGCAGACGTGCGGGAGAGACCGTAACCCAGAATAGTGTTCAGTGAACGTGATTGATGCGCATGTGGCGCGAGTTTTGTTTTCTTTTTTTGAGCTAATAAATATTCCCACGAGCCTCAGAACGCCGACTCCGTTCTCCTTCCTTCTCAGCTGATCTTGAGCTTAATATCTCTACACTGGTGCCGAAACCCGGGAGGGAAGGAGAATCACCCCGCCATGCAGACTCCGCCAGGAACATCGGGATCGCCGTTTGCGGAGATCATCACGTCGCTCGCGGGCCTGCACCAAGAACACCACCAGGCCCTGCTGGACTTGCGGGCCGACCACGATCGCCGTTTCCAGGCGATGATGCAGGCCCAGCAGGAGGACCGCGAGCTGTTCCGGAGCTTCCTGGTGTATGCCGACCTAAAAAGAGCTATTCTCCAAAGGGTCGGCCTCAGCCCCGAGCAGCATCGTCAGCGCTTCCGGTCGCTGGACCTGGCCGAAGCGGGCCGGCCCTTTGTCCTGGCCCAGCAGCTCCGGGACTCATGCCGCAAATGGCTGTTGGCCGGAGGAAGCGACGCCGAGAGTATCATCAACACGGTGGTACTGGAGCAGTTCGTCTCCCGTCTCCCGAAAAAGACTGCTCAGTGGGTCCAGTGCCACCGGCCGGCGTCGCTGGATCTGGCCATCCAACTGGCGGAGGACCAGCTGGCGGCTTGTTCCGGGGTCGGCGAACCCCTTCCAGCTATCTCTCTCTCTCTCTCTTCCCCTACATCTCTCTCTTCCCCTACCCCAAAGTCTGTTCCTTCTCCTAGGACCCGAGTCGGGGGGCCACCGAGGGCCGCGCCGCGTTGGAGGACGGGGACGGAGCTGGCGGCCGGGTCGAGGGGCCCTGCCAGGGGAGCGGGGCCGGCGTGCTGGGAGGGGGGCGAGGAGGCTCCTGTCACTTCCCCACGCCAATCACCTGACCCACTTCCGGCCACTAGGGCGGCGGGGAGGCCTGGGCCAGCCTGCTGGCGTTGCGGGGATCCGGGCCATTTTGTGGATAGGTGCCCGGTCATGGAGGTGGGGACGTTGGTCCGGATCCCGGATGACCCGCAGGCTGCCCCCGATCAAGCCGGGTTGTACCAAATACCCGTGAGTATTAAGGGGGGTATCTATCGGGCTTTGGTGGATTCAGGTTGTAACCAGACCTCCATTCATCAAAGCCTGATACAATCTGGGGCATTGGATATGGGCCGCATGGTTAAAGTGAGGTGTGTGCACGGGGATATAGTGGAATACCCCGTAAAAGCCATAGCTATTAAATTTAGGGACCAAAAGCATTATGTGGAGGTGGCCGTTAGTCCGCGCCTCCGGCACCCGCTAATTTTGGGAACCAATTGGCCAGGCTTCGAACAACTATTGGGGTGTTTAACCGTGGGTGCCTCGGGGGATAAGAGTCGGCAGGACAGGGGAGCGAGCGCTCAGGTGGGAGAATCTGTGCCAGGACCCAGCGGGACAGCTCCAGGGGAACTGAGCGGCTTGGCGAGGCTGAACCTTGCCAGTTGTAATGACTTTCCCCTGGAACAGTCCCAGGATGAAACCCTCAAACATGCGTTTGAACAGGTCCGGACTATTGATGGACAGGTCCTCCATCCTGACCGTGCGCTCTCCTATCCGTATTTTGCCATTATTAAAGACCGGTTGTATCGCGTGACCCACGACACGCAAACAAAGGAGGATACAACCCAATTGTTAGTACCTCGGAGCCGTCGGGAAATGCTATTCCAGACGGCACATTGCAATCCTATGGCAGGGCATTTGGGAATGACAGCGACACTAAATCGCCTAATGACCTGGTTTTTTTGGCCGGGCATTCACGAGAACGTGCGCAGATGGTGCGCGTCTTGTCGTGAATGTCAGTTGGTAAACCCACCGGCCACCCCAAAAGCGCCATTGCGCCCTCTTCCTCTAGTGCAGGTCCCCTTCGAACGAATTGGCATGGACCTCATCGGGCCATTAGAGCGATCGGCACGCGGACATCGGTTTGCGCTAGTCATAGTCGATTACGCAACCCGATATCCCGAGGCAGTGGCGCTCCGCAACATCTCGGCAAAGAGTGTGGCGGACGCCCTGTTTCGTTTAATCTCCCGCGTGGGAATCCCAAAAGAGATTCTCACGGACCAAGGCACCGCGTTTATGTCACGCACGTTACGCGAATTTGTACGAATTATTGGGCATTAAAGCGGTACGTACCAGCGTCTATCACCCACAAACGGACGGACTGGTCGAACGCTTTAACCGCACTTTGAAAACAATGATTCGTAAATTCGTACAAGAGGACGCGAAAAATTGGGACGGATGGCTGGAACCCCTCTTATTCGCTGTGCGCGAGGTCCCCCAAGCCTCCACGGGGTTTTCCCCCTTCGAGCTTCTTTACGGACGCCAACCCCGGGGGGTTGTGGACGTCCTGAAAGAAACTTGGGAGGACGGAGGTTCGGAGAGTAAAAACGAAATTCAATATGTCTTGGACCTGAGAGCAAAACTCCATACACTGGGGCGGCTCTCTATGGAGAATTTGCTGCAGGCCCAAGGCAGACAGAGCCAGTCGTATAACAGGGGAACTAGGCTACGAGAATTTGCACCGGGAGATAAAGTGCTCGTTTTACTACCCACCTCTAGCTCCAAATTATTAGCAAAGTGGCAAGGACCCTTTGAGGTCACACAGCGGATAGGGGATCTCAATTATGAAGTAGTACGAACGGATCGGGGCAACACGCGCCAAATTTACCACCTCAACCTCCTCAAAAAATGGAGCGCGGAGGCGTCAGTGCTGTTAGCGACGGCAGTGAGCGGAGAGGAGGATCTCGGGCCAGAAGCGTTTGTCAAAGAGAAATCCCTCGCCCTGGCCCCAGGGGGGGATCACCTCTCGCCCTCGCAGCTCACTGACATCGGGCGGTTGCAGTCCGAATTTGCCGATGTGTTTTTGCCTCTGCCGGGTCGTACTAATTTGATTCAGCACCATATTGAGACCGAGCCGGGCGTGGTGGTTCGCAGCCGGCCATATAGATTACCTGAACACAAAAAAAAGGTAGTTCAGGCGGAATTAGAAGCTATGCTAGGGATGGGAGTAATCGAGGAGTCCCACAGTGATTGGGCGAGCCCGATAGTTTTGGTGCCCAAAACGGACGGCTCAGTGCGCTTTTGTGTGGACTATCGCAGGGTGAACGCAGTGTCAAAGTTTGATGCTTATCCAATGCCGCGGATTGACGAGTTGCTCGATCGGTTAGGCACGGCTCGTTTTTATTCGACACTGGACTTAACAAAGGGATATTGGCAGATCCCCTTATCTCCCATGTCCAAAGAAAAAACAGCCTTCACCACGCCGTTTGGATTGCACCAATTTGTGACGCTTCCGTTCGGTTTGTTCGGGGCACCGGCTACGTTTCAGCGCCTCATGGATCGGGTGCTAAGACCCCATGCTGCATATGCCGCGGCCTATCTGGATGATATTATCATCTATAGTGGAGACTGGCAGCGGCATATGGAGCATGTGAGGGCCGTCCTTGGGGCGCTGAGACGGGCGGGGCTAACGGCCAATCCGAAGAAGTGCGCAGTTGGGTGGGTGGAGGTAAGGTATCTGGGCTTCCACTTGGGTCACGGGCAGGTGCGTCCCCAAATTGACAAGACGGCAGCGATTGCAGCCTGCCCCAGGCCCAAGACCAAAAAGGAGGTGAGGCAGTTCCTGGGGCTGGCAGGATATTACAGGAGGTTTATCCCTGACTATTCGGACCTCACCAGCCCGCTGACTGACCTCACTAAAAAGGGGGTACCAGATACGGTCCAGTGGACGGAGCGGTGCCAACAGGCTTTCACCCGGGTTAAGGCTGCCCTGTGTGGCGGACCGCTCCTGCACTCTCCTAACTTTTCTCTCCCCTTTTTGTTGCAGACTGACGCGTCGGACAGGGGGCTGGGCGCAGTCCTGTCCCAGGAGGTGGAGGGGGTGGACCGGCCGGTGCTGTACATTAGTCGAAAGCTCTCAAAGAGAGAGACTAAGTACAGCACCATAGAAAAGGAGTGTTTGGCCATCAGGTGGGCGGTTCTCACCCTTCGCTGTTACCTCCTGGGGCGGGAGTTCACCCTCTGCTCGGACCATGCGCCCCTCCAGTGGCTCCACCGCATGAAGGATACCAACGCGCGAATCACTCGTTGGTATCTGGCTCTGCAGCCGTTTAAGTTCAAGGTGATTCACAGGCCGGGGGCGTAGATGGCTGTGGCCGACTTCCTCTCCAGGAATGGGGGGGGGGGGGGGGGGGGGCTGCAGGCCGGATGGCTCCCCGGCCTGAGTCGGGCGGTGGGGGTATGTGGCGGCGGAGGCGTGGTTCAGCGAGGTCTGCGACGGGAGAGAGAGTGAGGAGACGAGCGGTGGTAAGTGGCTCAAGTGAGAAACAAGTAACACCTGCTTCTCGTTGCAGTGATTGGCGTGGGGAATCGGCATTTAAGCCGCCCGCGAACCGGCAGAGACAGAGAGAGCTGAGGACTCGTGGGAGAAAGCAGCAGACGTGCGGGAGAGACCGTAACCCAGAATAGTGTTCAGTGAACGTGATTGATGCGCATGTGGCACGAGTTTTGTTTTCTTTTTTTGAGCTAATAAATATTCCCACGAGCCTCAGAACGCCGACTCCGTTCTCCTTCCTTCTCAGCTGATCTTGAGCTTAATATCTCTACAGGGAGTATTACACCAAATTGAGGAATGATCTTGCAGATAACTCACTAAGCTCAAAAAAAATGGTGGGGCATAGTAAATTCACTTTCAGGCAGAAGTGGTTTCACAGACATCCCTGTCATTGAACACCGGGGTACCACCTACATCAGTGCCAGTGCAAAGGCTAACATCTTCTGCCAAACCTTTGCAGAGAAGTGTACTTTGCGTGATGCATCTGCGCAATCGTTTCCTCAGTGCCAGTAACCAACATTTTTTTTTTTTTTAAACATCCTCTTTTGTCTATGTGCATTTCAAACCCAAAGACATTAGAAACATTCTTCGCAACCTTGTCCCAGCAAAGGCAATGGGACCTGATGAAATACCAACAAAAGTCCTTAGAGTATGTGCAGCAGAATTGGCCAGCCCCCTTAGTAGTCTCTTTCAACTTCTCTTTTCACATGGCGTTTTCCCCAAACAATGGAAAAACGCCAGAGTGATACCAATACATAAAAGAGACTCAAAATCAGACCCAACAAATTATCGTCCCATATCCCTCCTTTCAGTCCTTAGCAAAGTGATGGAATCCTCAGTCCATAAACAGCTCCAGGGCTACCTCTTCCGCCATAAACTAATTTCTAATAAACAGTATGGATTTAAACCGAACCACAGTACAGCAGACCTCCTTACAGTTTTGTCGCAGACGTGGAACAACATCTTAGACAAAGGAGGTGAGGTGTACATTGTTGCACTAAACATTAAAGGAGCGTTCGACCAGGTTTGGCACAACGGGCTTCTGGATAAACTTTCTGCTAAAGGCATAACTGGGCCATTACATTCTTGGCTACAGAACTACCTGGAAGGAATGTCCATCCAGGTCGTGCTCTCTGGTCAGTCCTCATCACCTCAACCAATCAACGCCTCGGTGCCCCAGGGATCCATTCTCGGCCCGCTATTATTCTCCATCTTCATAGAAGATGTTGTAGAACAGTGCGATAATAGCATTTTTCTATATGCGGATGATTCCACCATTTATGCCCCAGTAACGTCACTTAATGGTCCCAATGTGGCAGCATCCCTAAATAAAGACCTGGAGAATATTCGCAGGTGGGCTGATACCTGGAAGGTCACGTTCGAGCCTAGCAAATGCAAGGCTACGGTTCTGTCGAGAAAGAGGCTTCCATCCTGCCCGGATCTTTTTTTGGGGGCAACCAGAATTGACCTTTGTGAGCAGTTGAATATTCTGGGACTATGTATCGATAAGAAGTTGCTATGGACTAATCACCTGTCAAACATCTGCAAGCGTGCTGGACAGCGTCTTGGAGCTCTGCGTAGGTTGGCCAACAAGCTTGATGTTAAAGGTAGGGCCAATGTCTATAAGGCACAAGTCAGGAGTACCATGGAGTACTCATGCCTTGCCTGGATGAACGCATCACAGACCACCCTTGGGCAGCTTGACAACATCCAGAAAAAGGCACTGAAAATCATTGGGGAGGATGAGGACACTGCACTAAGGAAATATGCAATCAGTCAGCTCAGCCAACGTAGAACTGTTGCAGCAACAACTGTGCTTTTTAAAATGCACACTGAAAACTGTCCAGAGGATCTCAAAGCTCTGCTACCCCCACCTGATCTCCTTTGCCGAACCACTCGGAGAGCACGACCAAGTCACGCCCTAAAACTCCCCAAGTCCAACACCAAATGCTTGGGGAGGAGTTTTCTTCATTTGGCTGTAACAACTTGGAACTGCCTCCCCTGTACTGTGGTAGGTGAAATCACCTCAAAGAATGTTCAGGCCTTCAAGAAGAGACTAAACAAACACCTACTCAGCTAAAAAACTGTAATCTCCTGATGCTTAATGTCACTTATCCTATATATCTAGTCCTGAGCAGCTGCAGATCACGATAGGCTCTCGGAACATGAACTGTTAATGCCTGTATCTGCATAAGCTTAAATAAAAAAAAAAAATAAATAAAAATAATAATATTTTGCACTGTCCAGGAAATATCGATGTTATATTGTGATATGAGAAAAGAAAATTACAAGTAAAATATTTTAACCTTACATAACTAGAAAAAGTGAGGGATTTCATTGTGCCATTGTTTTTCTCAAAAAGTGGGGCCTGTATGAATTAAATTAAATTAAACATTGTGTGTTAGAGATGGCCAGTGGTTCCCAAACTTTTTCTGCCAGGCCCATCTTTTGTAGAGAAAAATAGTTTAAAGCCCCCCCCCCCACAACATTTTTTATTTTTGGAAAGTCTCTTATGCTCAACAAGGCTATATGCTTTGTGCCGCATCAACAGCAGAAAACATCACTGAGTACTATTTGCTTTTGTCAAATCGAGCTGCTCGCGTCTGGTGTAGACACTTAGAGCAGAATCATGCATTGTTCATTTATATGTCTACATGACTCCCTGCAATACAACTCTGATTCATCAGTCACATCTAGTGGTCTGTTATTGATACAACCACAACTGCTACAACTGATAACTGAGCGTTAATGTTGAGTGAATATTTTGTGTTCAATTATTTACTTATCAGGCAAGTGGCCGCGGTGAAATTATACAGTGTAGTCTTAATCACCCTGTAGAGGTTTATTTTGTAAAATAATCTGCTGACTGTACACCATCCCTCAGTTTGGGAACCACTGGAGCAGGTTATCTGTGTTCTATTAGTTTGGTCTGTTATAATGCTCTGTGTTCGATGTAGCATGGTGTTGCACACAGAGGACAAAAACATTCAACCTCGACTCTTTATCATAATTTGTGTTCAAATTTGCAAAGTGTATCAAATTGAACAAAACTATATAAAATGCAAAATTTGAATGCTTGAATATATCATGGTATCCACGGTGTAGCAAAATCCACATCATGGAACAACATAATACCGCTGGTCACTTTCATACCCACCCCTAATCCAGAGATGGTCTGAACCCAGATCATGTTCTCTGTTAGTGGATCAGCAATCCAGTGTTTGGTGAATTCTGCTACATAATAATAGGAAGAGCCGGCATCAAAAGATCAACTAAATATATCACTGTGAATGCTTAGCTGTCACAAGCTAGTTCTCTCTTTGCTAACTTTCCTCGTCTCTTGCTTAAAAGCCAGAAAGATCTTCAGATGCTTGCGAATCATGATCTAGTGAGCTTTTGTTCCTGAGTATCTTTTGACTTTTGTCTTTCTTAAAAATATTTGTGTATTTAAATGTTCAACTGTTTAAACTTGAACTATAGCTTTTTGTTACAAACAGTGATTGACAATCTTTAAATGCTTTGTGATGTAATGCACATTGAATTGATTCCAGCTTCATCTTCTCTTCTGCAGGTTTTTGGGTTCTGCTGCAGATGAAGGCTGTCAGTATGTGACTGGAATTGTGGGTAAAAACCCGTTACTCCTGAGAGAGCTGAATCTGAGGGAACATGAACTAGGAGACACAGGAGTGAATCAGATCTCTGCTCTACTGCAGGATAAACACTGTACACTCAACACACTGAAGTGAGTATCTTACATCATTTCACATGTTACATGACTAGTAATGTTACAGTCCTCTATTTTAATTCTCATTTGAGTCCGACCCCACGTTATAAATCTTGGAAGAGCCAGAACATTTTTAAATATAACTCTGATTATATTTGTCTGAAAGAAGAAATTCATATACATCTAGGATGTCTTGAGGGTGAGTAAATCATTGGCTAATTTTCATTTTTGGGTGAACTATCCCTTTAAGTGCACAGGGGTTGGAGAAAATAATGTGAACACATTAGAAATAGATAGTATTTTATTAATGTGTTTGTCTTTAATACAGCTTCCAACCTTCTTAGAATAGATTCATACAACTTTTGAATAGACTTCTAATAAACTTCTGCTGTGACTGCTGAATGTGATCATGTTTACTGACTACAAACTGAGGATTGAAGACTAATATAAAATAAAGTATATGTGTGTATGTGTATGCATGTTTCTATATGTAAATGTAATTTCATAAAGGCAGGGTCAGTCTGGTTTCCACTGTCACTTCTGGGTCTTCCTCTGGGACAACGGCCAGGGTTTTTTGGCCACCTGGGTCTCTGAGTTTAGGTTAGAGGAGGTTATGAATAAAGGTGGTGTTTCTCTGCGTCTGGAGAGCGTCAGTGCTGAGGATCATTTCATAAAGTTAAAGACATTAATAATAATAATAGCTCAGAACTCACTTTCAGACAGCAGCGAGTGTTTGAAATAACTTCTGTTTGAGATCTGATGTGGATTATGATCACCTTACAAGGCAGAAATATTATTAAGAGATAAAGACGATGCACACTAGCCATTAACATTACCATAGTAAACATGGAAAGACCGCTTGAAGAAATCAGAGTCAGCTTCTCATTCAGACGATCACAATAGTGTATTATTTAGTGTAGTGTATAGTAACATGTTTTATCGGTCCTAACTCATCTACACTCCATGTTAATCTTTACCAAAACATGCTAACAAACATCTGCTTTTATCATGTTTGTTTTGTGATCGCGCTGGTTCCAGTGACTTATCTATTATTAGTTTTCTGATAACTTCTTTGTTGCTGAAATGGAGTTGTGTGCCGTTGTTCCAGAGAGGCGTGTAAAGGGTGTTTTAATGAAGCGTTGAGGAGTTTCTGACCCGACGGTGGAAACACAGCGTGATTCTGGGCTCGGTGCTACAGGTCTGAATAATTATGAGACACTGACACGTCATCAAAGTATTATAATCCTCTGATACATCACAAACTGTGTAGATTTTAAACCTGGAAGACCAAAATATTGCAAAAAAGCTCAAAATTAACTTGTCCAACAATTAAAATGAATGAACGCTAACATCGTCTTCTATGATGTGCAACACAAACACCTCTGATACAATCCCAGAAAAAGTAGTCTGGGGTTTCATGACCCTTTAAAAACTATCTTCCTCACTGACTGTTACCTTATATTACCTTATACTAATACAATATATTACATTACATTATTAATTTAGCTGACGCTTTTATCCAAAGCGACTTACAATTGCTATATATGTCAGAGGTCGCACGCCTCTGGAGCAACTAGGGGTTAAGTGTCTTGCTCAGGGACACATTGGTGTCTCACAGTGGATTCGAACCCGGGTCTCTCACACCAAAGGCATGTGTCTTATCCACTGCACCATCACCATGTGTATTTGTAGATTTTTATATATTCATATATTTTTGTACAGTTAATCTATTTTCTTTACTAAATATGTTTGTGTAAGAGAGACTTGTAAAGTAAGTTGTTGTGATCTAAACCTTTGAAAGTTCTGCTCATACGGCAGGTCAAATACACAACCCAATATCCAATCATTTCAGTTAATAATACCAAAAATACACAAACATTTCTCTTTTATCCAGTGGGACAGAACTGTTTTCATTGTGTTTATTAATGGGACACAACAGAATAGTTCTGTGCTGCTGTATCAGAACATATTCATAGTGTTTATTCTCACACATGTGAGATTGCTGTTCATAGATTTCAGTTCTGCATTTAATACAGTAATCCCCTCCAAGCTGATCTCCAAGCTCAGCCATCTTGGAATCAGCACACCCATCTGCAACTGGATTCTAGATTTTCTGACTAACAGACATCAGTCTGTTAAGTTAGATAACCTCTCCTCCTTCATCATCACCCTTAACACTGGAGTGCCACAAGGCTGCGTACTTAGCCCTCTCCTGTACTCCCTATTCACCCATGACTGTGTTCCTGTTTATGGCTCCAACACCATAATCAAATTTGCAGATGACACAACGTTGGTAGGTCTGATCAAGGATGACGATGAGTCAGCCTACAGGGATGAGGTGCAGCACCTGGCTGTGTGGTGTGCCACCAACAACCTGGAACTAAACACCCAGAAGACTAAGGAGATCATTGTGGACTTCAGGCGGACTAGGAATCATGCACACACACCCATCTACATCAACGGAGCTGTAGTGGAGCGTGTGTCGAGTTTCAAGTTCCTTGGCATCCACATCTCAGATGACCTCACCTGGTCCCTAAACACCTCCACCCTGTTCAAAAAGGCTCAGCAGCGGCTTTACTTCTTACGGAGCCTTAAAAAAGTTCACCTCAGTCCCAGGATCCTTGCTGAATTCTACCGCTGTACCATTGAGAGCATACTCACAAACTGCATCTCAGTATGGTCCAGCAATCGCTCCGCATCTGACAGCAAAGCAGTCCAGCGGGTGGTGAAAACTGCTCAATGGATCACTGGCACCCAGTTAACATCCATCGAGAACATTTATCAGAAGCGCTGTCTGGGCAGGACAAGAAACATGATCAAGGATGCCTCTCACCATAACCATGGACTTTTCACCCTCCTCTCATCCGGCAGGAGTTACAGGAGCCTACGCCCTCGCACTAGTAGGCTCAGGAAGAGCTTCTTCCCCGAGACTGTGACACTTCTGAACTCCACAACACCAATCTAACCTGCACCTGCTCTTTTACTGCACTCCTCACAGTACTTTACATACATGTATTTGCACTATTCATATTTTGCACAGACTGCACATGGTTAAAGCCATTACACTATAAACTGTCTAAAGTTGTTACTGTACAAGCACAGTAAACTATTTCTACAGAAAATGTCATTGCACTACTGTTTTTTGCATATAATACATTGTTTAACTATACTTTTGCACACTCATCCAACTGTATTTATTACCACTGTTCTCACGTTCCTACTATTCATAATGTATATATAATCCTTCATTGCTCTGTTCATAATGTACATACAATCCCTACATTGCATTCATATTTATATTCTGTATATACTCTGATCAATATTGTATATAGCAACTCTACTGTACATTCTGTATATCATAGCTTTACTTACTCTGCACTTATATGTATATAAAACACTATATTCTTGCCCTTCTGGTTAGATGCTAACTGCATTTCATTAGCTCTGTACTTGTACTCTGCATAATGACAATAAAGTTGAATCTAATCTAATCTTATTGATGCTTCATATCATCTCTCTGTCATCAAACACCAGATTAATGAATGTGTAACACAACTGAACAGAACCGGTCCAGAATGCTTTATTCTGTGCAGGCATTGCTTCTTCAATCTGACCTGTTTCAGAGAAATATTACTGTACTTCACATCTACACACACAGACAAACCTACAGTTTTATTTAGATGTGCAAAGTTGAATCTGTGGAGCAAAGCTGATCAAGTCACTGGACAGAGCAGAGCGAATGCATTTACCTTGTAGTGATGTTCAGATTTTAACACCTTTCACACAAGGTTGTTAGGAATTAAAACTTCATTGTGTTTCTATCAAAAATCAGCACAAATTATACATAAATCATGAGAAGTGTCAATTATTTGATTAAATGAACAACTTTGTTTTTCTGTTTTGAAGACCACATTGTGGAAAATTATCCAAAGGTATTCAGACTCTCTTCATCTGTTTTTGGTTTTATCAAGACATTGTGACTTTATTAAATAGTTTTCTTCTATCTTCTCTCTTTCTCTCAATGTATGTTATTAGACTGTGTTTGACAGATGAAGGTTGTTCTGCTGTGACTTCATGAACATAACGTGTCTGATTCATTGTGTTTTCTCTTTCTGTCTTCAGTCTGAGTGGATGCAGTATTACAGAGAAACAGTGTCTCATCCTGACTTCAGCTCTGAAATCAAACCCATCACACCTGAGAGAACTGAACCTGAGCGGGAATGAACTACTAGGAGACTCTGGAGTGAAACACCTTAGTGATCTACTGATGAACACACAATTCAAGCTGAAGAAACTAGAGTTAGTATCATTATACTCTACAGCAGTTACAGTCAGATTGATTTATCAGAGTACACTATTTATTTCCAAAAATGAATGTATCCTTGTGATCTTTAATGAAAATAACTATCACTTTCTCTCATAAACACATCTCTTCTCTCGTCTGATGATGTGAAGGAGGGAAAACCTGTCAGTCTCATGAGATCACAGCAATAACAAACAATTATCAGCTTTTCATCTAAAATTAATTCCTGACCGGCATTAAAGAAAAAAAAAACTGTTTCACAAAAGAACTGAATCTGATCACAAAATGTACTTGTTGACTGTAAACTACAATCTTAAATTGTCTTGAAGTAAATTTGAATTTTCTTGATTTGTTACATTTAAACTATATATATTTTATTGTAAAGTGTTCTGTAGTTGATCTTGTATCTTAATTACATCACAAACCTTTTTTTTTTTTTTTTTTTTTTGTCCTGACTAAAGATTCTCCAGACTTGAAATGTAACTAATATCCTCAATATCCTAGTTTTGTTTTTGTTTTAGTTTATGGCTGTGTAAATATTTATTTTGTATTCAAGGTGTAGCAACATTTTATTAATTGCACTGTATGATGTTTACTCAAAATTAATTTAACTTACACATGAACAAAACGTGTCTGATTCATTGAGATGAAATAAGAATTATATGATAGACATAAAAAGATATGAAAGATTTTAACACCTTTCACACAAGGTTGTTAGGAATTAAAACTTAATTGTATTTCTATCAAGAATCAGGAGAAATTGTACATAAATCATGAGAAGTGTCAATTATTTGATTAAATGAACAACTTATTAGTTTTTCTGTTTCGAAGACCAAATTGTGGAAAACTATCCAAAGATGTTCAGACACTCTTCCTCTGTTTTTTGTTTTATCAAGACATTTTGACTTTCTTAAATAGTTTTCTTCTATCTTCTCTCTTTCTCTCAATGAAGATTAAGATGCTGTGGTTTGACAGATGAAGGTTGTTCTGCTGTGACTTCATGAACATAACGTGTCTGATTCATTGTGTTTTCTCTTTCTGTCTTCAGTCTGTGGGGATGCAGTATTACAGAGAAACAGTGTCTCATCCTGACTTCAGCTCTGAAATCAAACCCATCACACCTGAGAGAACTGAACCTGAGCTGGAATGAACTACTAGGAGACTCTGGAGTGAAACACCTCAGTGATCTACTGATGAACACACAATTCAAGCTGGAGAAACTAGAGTTAGTATCATTATACTCTACAGCAGTTACAGTCAGATTAAAGATTACTTTTACTTTCAGGAAAAGGAAACGAAAGGATGTGACGTGTGGCCAAATATAGTGTCCCATACTCTGAACATGTGTTCTGCATTTAACACACACACACACACACACACACCGTGAACACACTCAGTTTTAATGTTATTTTTAAGTAGTTCTGTGGTTGATTCTGTATCTTAATCTACTTTAATCTTTTTTCTTCTGTTTTTGTTTATGGTCATATAATAAGGTTTTTGGCAATGTTTTAATTATTACACTGTATGATGTTTACTCATAAATAATTTAACTCACACATGAACATAACGTGTCTGATTCATTGTGTTTTCTCTTTCTGTCTTCAGTCTGTGGAGATGCAGTATTACAGAGAAACAGTGTCTCATCCTGACTTCAGCTCTGAAATCAAACCCATCACACCTGAGAGAACTGATCCTGAGCTGTAATCAACTACTAGGAGACTCTGGAGTGAAACACCTCAGTGATCTACTGATGAACACACAATTCAAGCTGGAGAAACTAGAGTTAGTATCATTATACTCTACAGCAGTTACAGTCAGATTGATTTATCAGGGTACATCATATATTTCCAAAAATGAATGTACCCTTGTGATCTTTAATGAAAATAACTATCTCTTTCTCTCATAAAAACATCTCTTCTCTCGTCTGATGATGTGAAGGAGTGAAAACCTGTCAGTCTCATGAGATCACAGCAATAGCAAACAATTATCAGCTTTTCATCTAAAATTAATTCCTGACCGGCATTAAAGAAAAAAAAAAAAACTGTTTCACAAAAGAACTGAATCTGATCACAAAATGTACTTGTTGACTGTAAACTACAATCTTAAATTGTCTTGAAGTAAATTTGAATTTTCTTGATTTGTTACATTTAAACTATATATATTTTATTGTAAAGTGTTCTGTAGTTGATCTTGTATCTTAATTACATCACAAATCACAAACCTTTTTTTTTTTTTTTTGTCCTGACTAAAGATTCTCCAGACTTGAAATGTAACTAATATCCTCAATATCCTAGTTTTGTTTTTGTTTTAGTTTATGGCTGTGTAAATATTTATTTTGTATTCAAGGTGTAGCAACATTTTATTAATTGCACTGTATGATGTTTACTCAAAATTAATTTAACTTACACATGAACAAAACGTGTCTGATTCATTGAGATGAAATAAGAATTATATGATAGACATAAAAAGATATGAAAGATTTTAACACTTTTCACACAAGGTTGTTAGGAATTAAAACTTCATTGTATTTCTATCAAGAATCAGCACAAATTATACATAAATCATGAGAAGTGTCAATTATTTGATTAAATGAACAACTTATTTGTTTTTCTGTTTTGAAGACCAAATTGTGGAAAATTATCCAAAGATGTTCAGACACTCTTCCTCTGTTTTTTGTTTTATCAAGACATTTTGACTTTCTTAAATAGTTTTCTTCTATCTTCTCTCTTTCTCTCAGTGTAGGTTAAGATGCTGTGATTTGACAGATGAAGGTTGTTCTGCTGTGACTTCATGAACATAACGTGTCTGATTCATTGTGTTTTCTCTTTCTGTCTTCAGTCTGTGGGGATGCAGTATTACAGAGAAACAGTGTCTCATCCTGACTTCAGCTCTGAAATCAAACCCATCACACCTGAGAGAACTGGACCTGAGCGGGAATAAACTACTAGGAGACTCTGGAGTGAAACACCTCAGTGATCTACTGATGAACACACAATTCAAGCTGGAGAAACTAGAGTTAGTATCATTATACTCTACAACAGTTACAGTCAGATTAAAGATTACTGTTTACTTTCAGGAAAAGAAAAGGAAAGGATGTGACGTGTGGCCAAATATAGTGTCCCATACTCTGAACATGTGCTCTGCATTTAACACACACACACACACACACACACATACCATGAACACACACACACACACACCGTGAACACACACACACACACACACACACACACATACCATGAACACACACACACACCGTGAACACACTCAGTTTTAATGTTATTTTTAAGTAGTTCTGTAGTTGATCTTGTATCTTAATCTACTTTAATCTTTTTTCTTCTGTTTTTGTTTATGGTCATATAATAAGGTTTTTGGCAATGTTTTAATTATTACACTGTATGATGTTTACTCATAAATAATTTAACTCACACATGAACATAACGTGTCTGATTCATTGTGTTTTCTCTTTCTGTCTTCAGTCTGTGTAGATGCAGTATTACAGAGAAACAGTGTCTCATCCTGACTTCAGCTCTGAAATCAAACCCATCACACCTGAGAGAACTGAAGCTGAGCGGGAATCAAATAAAAAACACAGGAGTGAATCACTTATGTGACGTACTGAAGGATTCACACTGTAAACTGGAGAGATTGAGGTCAGTAACATTCACAGACAAGAATCAAAATGATGAAAATTACTTTGTTTAACTCTTATGTGCTGTTCAAGGTCTTTTGAGACCCCAAATGATATTTGCTGAAATAAAAACAGATGTTCCCTTTATCTAAATGACATGAGACTTTGTACGGTTGTCAACATTTGGTGCTATTCTTTATATATAAAATTATATTCTTTTTATATAAAAAACTATTTTAAAAATATTTTTTTAATTAATACATTTTATACATTTACAAAATATCATAAATCCTTAAAGAATTACACAAATGTGGATTAAAAACATTAGTAAAATTACATTTGTAACAAAAAGTCCTTTTGTTGGCTGTGTTCTCTGGAGAGCCCAAACAGCTCGAGTGTCGTCCCCAAACGAACAGCACATAAGAGTTCAACAAAACACTTTATACTCAATATCTCATGATGAATGTGTTCACATCATATTTGTGAAAGATTCTTCATCTTAATGATTTGTTTGTAAGATGATCTCTCTTCCTCTGTTTGTCTCTTTCTAGTCTTTGTGACTGTGGCATTACAGATGTTTCTTCTTTAACTCAGTCTTTGACAAACACAAAAGCTCTGCAGTTTCTAAAAGAGCTTGATCTGAGATATAATAAGATTGAAGACTCAAAGCAGAAGCTCATTGATGTGCTACGAGACTCAAACTGTAAACTGATGTGAGTAAACTTCACTTTGTGATATTAAAGAGATTCATTTACCTCTGATATGTGAACAAATATATACTTTCAGATATTAGTGAAAAGAGTTGATCAAATGATCATCAAGCTTTATTTCAAAGGGTTTGTGTCTGAATGAAATGTAAAGTTGATAAAAATGTTGAACACAAAGGAGGAAAGAGAAGAAAAGCAGACTGTCACAGCTTTCTACAGCAACAGCTGCTTTATTAATGAGATCAGTAATAGTGAATCATTAGAGTTTGAAATAGATTTGTTCAGATTGTAGGAAAACGCTGGTAAAATCAGAGCAGATTCAGCTTCAGCTCACAGTCGTCCAGCATCACATGATCAATGTCTCTGTCTCTTGTGTGTTTTTACTTTGACAAGCAACACGTCACATTACTTTACACTTACTTTCTGTAAGAGATAATGTACCTCCAGCCGCTTGTTATCACAGAATAAACCCGACAGGGTGATCAGGACTTGTGTCCTCCTGAAGAGACTTATTCTGTGATAACATCCGACTGCATCTGCATTATCACACTTATTATATGCTTTCTTGACACACAAGTGAAGAATTAGACACAATTTAGATTCAGCTAAACACTTCTGGTCAGTTAGCAACAACTTGAACAACAAGACACACTTTGAACAATGTCTCCTCAAGTCTACTATTAACAGGAATCTCCTGCGGTTTGGTTTGAGGGTAAATCCAGTCAGTAACTGAGGCACAAGCTAATAGCAGTTGTGTTTGAATGAAACGAGTGAGAGCGCGGTGCTGTGATACGAGAGAAGTCAAAGAAACGCCCGACTCAAATACCGTATGACTGTGTGTTATTCTGCTGCTAATGACACACACCTAATGAATAACACACCTCCGAATGACACCACTGACCAATCAGAATCCAGTATTCCAGCGAGCTGTGCAATCATTTCACTTATTTACTGAGACCAATACAAACATGTTTAAACTAGAGACAAACAGCTTTAACTAGTGACACATTTAACTGAAAGATTTGTGTTTTAAGACAGAATCACATTTGTGTTTGTTCCTTGTCATTGATTATATTTGCTGTACACTCGCTAGTGTGTGTTTCTCTTTATATTGACTCAATAGAGACACAAACATATGAAGCATGAAACATATGATAGTAACTATTTTGTACTTTGATGATTTTATTTTCTGTTCTACCTTACAGTGTTGATGAAGATTAGAATCTCTGATAGAGTTCAGTCACCAGAAGCTGATAAATGCTGTATCTCATAAAGCGAAGTGGTCTTGAGAGGAGCAGTAAACATCAGCTGAAGATCCACAGAAGAGCTTCACTACTGTGTCTATGAGGAGAAATAAATGTGTGATAAATGTGTAAATGTGATCCATACAGGTGAAGAGACTCAGACTTTACAATCAAATAATGCAGCATGTGTGTTAGAAACATGATATTGAATGATTAATGTTGCTTTAGTATTCAAGCAGATGATCATTGTGTTTAATGTAAAGCTGGAACAGAGGAGGAAGAAGCTCAGATGAGTCTGTCTGGCTCTTCAGTTTAATAATATTTCTATTAAACTCATTAATAATGATTCAAATGTTTAAAAGTGATTGTCAAGTGCAGCTCTTAAATGTGTCAAAAGATATAAAGCAAATATACAATGTGTGAAACTTCTCATGTTTTATACACATTATTATTCTATTTTACTTTATATTTAGTTGTGTGTCTGTTGTTAATGTACATATATCCAGTATATAGTCTTTGTTCTGTGGATGGAGTCTCTCCTTC
Source organism: Carassius auratus (assembly GCF_003368295.1). NCBI lineage: Eukaryota > Metazoa > Chordata > Actinopteri > Cypriniformes > Cyprinidae > Carassius > Carassius auratus. The sequence goes on from NC_039264.1 coordinate 34,540,753, forward strand.
ATCAAATCAACATTAAACATTTTCACAAGTTAACAGCATTTGTGTCTTTCACTCTCCTCTAAATACTCAAACACATTTACTCTTTTTAACACTTTTATATTTTCATGTAAATAAAATGCTACATACAGATAAAAACAAGTGAAAAGTTTACTTGGCTGTTTTAAGTATTATTAAACGGTTTTAAATATAGTCTAACTTGTAGACATGAAACTTAAAGCATAAATAGCTAATGCATAATAACAGAAATGTTCCCGTTATATGTACAGCAGGTAAAAGAAGTCAGCATTTTTATTTAATTTATTTGTATTTTTCTCAGTTATTATATTTCTAAAGGTGCTGTACTTTCTTAATTGCGCCGCATGAGTAGTTGTTGGTCAGAGATGTTTTGGAGCAGAAGATCTGCAGGATTCTGGAGGTTCATCATGTGGAAAGTTGATAGTTAGGTAAAGTGCTTCTGTCGTTCTCTAACATTCAGATCTGTAAAGTAAGGTGGAAAGGACACAGCTCTGATACAGAGTCATTCTAGTGTTGGACCTCCACATATTGTTCAGTGTTATAAAGCTGTTTCTGCTCTTGCTAATGCGTCTCTTGATGTCATTGTCTGTCCTCCATCATGTCTAATGATGAAGCCCAGGTCTACAAACTCCTCATTTCTACAGAGGTCTGCTCCTGTACTTTAATTGCTGAGGGGTTTGAGGTGTTCAGTGTTATCATCTCTGTTTTCTGCTTGTTGATCTTGGAGTCTAGTTGTCTGAGTCCAGATGTTTTCTCTGGTGAGGGTGTAAGAACAACAGCTAATCATCAGTGAAGTCAAGATCTTCTCTGGATAATGCTCGACTTAAACAGACAAACACTTCATGAGTCAACTGTCAGCTTTCCTCACAACGGAGAGCTCAGACTCAGATGTTGATAAAATAATCTTATAATATTCATACACCAGACAGTTGAGTATCTAGAGTACAGTATGCACAGTGTGTAGTGTGTCATTCAGGATTTCATCTGGATAGAAATTAAATCCAAGCAATGGCCATTTAGTTTTATTAATGAATCAAATGAGCTTAATGAACTTTGATGCTTGAGCAGCAAATCAGCATATTGGTATGATTTATTTTTTCAGATCGCGAGCAGGACAAACAAATATAACTGGGACTGTCATAAACGCACTGTAAAACCCGTTGTTTAAATTGTTGAAACAGACCGTTGTTTAAATTGTTGAAACAGATTACATCGATCAAGTCAAATTAACTTAATATTTTTTAGTTCAGTAAAATATATATTTGTAAGTGTCTGTTACCATACACTTTAAACCCTAATAAGATCACAGAACTCTTAAGTTTAAAAATTACATTACATTAAAAATTACATTTCCAGTTGCCTTAAATTATCTCAGTTATCTTATAAATATTGATATTTCTCAACTTATAATTAGAGAGTGCTTCACTCAAAATTTTCTTTATTTTTCAACTCATATAATGTAGGAAATACCCTCAAATATAGTCTGTTGTTGTCCATCCTAAACCTAACCACAGGCTCTACTCTTCACCACAACGGTAACACTACAAAAACAACATAATAGAAACCTTTGTAAGTTCTGACATAACACAACATTTAAGTACTAACTTCAGTCCCTCTATGTTAATCTTGTGTAAAAACACACAAAATAACACTTAATTTCTACATTTATTTTCCTTGTTTTCTGATGCAAAGCATGCTGGGAACTTGAAAACGCAATAATTTTAAAGTTCACCTTACTACAACAATTTTGAGTTTACAGAACTTATTTAAATATTTACATTTACAGACTGTGGGAGCGAGGTCGCTGTGTGATTGGCTGACAGAGTGGTCCTTCCACACATGCATTGATTATTACACCGAAGAAAAACATGCAGATCAACCGTTTTTGTTATGAATTGTATCCTATTTTCCGTTATTGTGTATAGCCTAATAAAATTAGTGTAGTATTTAAGGTTAAATGGAGAAAAGGGTTTTAAATTCAATGCAAAGAGGCAAATTAAAGTCATTCTGTGGCATTTGTTTACCCACTCTAATAAATATACATCTATGTACCGTATTTTTCGGACTATGAGTCCAAAAATATGTCATGATGAGGAAAAAAAACATACGGTAAATCGCACTGGACTATAAATCGCATTTATTTAGATCCAAGAACCAAGAGATAACATTACCGTCTCCAGCCGCGAGAGGGCGCTCTATGTCTTCAGTGTAGACTACAGGAGAACTGAGCAGCGTAGAGCGCACTCTGGCGGCTGGAGATGGTAATGTTTTCTCTTAGTTCATTTCTCTTGGTTCATGTCAAATTAATTTTGATAATTATAAATTATATAATTTATAATGGTTTGTGTATTCTAAAATATATTCCTTTTTGGGTGTTAATTTTGGTCACATTTACATAATGCTTTAAAGAAATCAAAATTATTTTCTTTATTTCTTGTAGGTGCAAAGAAAAGCAGCTGAAGTGGAGAAATGTTTGATGCTTCAAGACTCTGAAGCTGATTTTATTAGGTAATGTATTAGTTATTTAAATAATTTGATAAACTTGTAATTAAGATTACATTTTATATTGAAATACTGCATTGTAGGTTACATTATTGCTTATGTTTCTTAATTTCAGGTCCACCCAGTGGCTTTTGACTATTGAGGGTAAGATGGTTGTGAATTCATACCTCAACTTTGTAGCTGGATTTACAGTCTGGCGTCCCGGGAGCAGGCATCTTTTGCACAGATCTATCTATCAAAATACTTCAAACTTTTTCAAGCCAACTTCAAAGTTGATCTAGTTTAGATTAGTCTTTTTTTTATTTTATCAGAACAGAAGCACTTCTCTTATGGAGGCCACACGAGAAATAAAGATGACAATTGAGGTGTTGAAGGCTTTCAAGATCACCCCAGGGAAGTCAATGGAGAAAGCAGCGGAAGCTGTTAAAGTAGGAGAATTCAAACAAGTGCCCTTACGTTCAAGCAAGGAAAATGTAAATAGATTCCTATCGCCTTCAAGTCAGGAGCCTCTCTGAGGTACTTTTCATTGACATTAATGGCCCCCCTCTCAAGATGTTTGACGCTTACCCGTATATTCAGTCTTGGCTTAGGGAGAAGAGCTTTGACACAATTCGAACACTGTATAAGTCCTAGTATTAACGTTATGCTGTATTAATAAAATAAGGGATAAATGATGAGTTAAATCCCGTTTAAAAACCTGCTATCAGATGCTTCATTAGTGGCTGGGTTTCTCGACAACGATTGATCTGAGAGTTTAAGAGCATTTTCTGAGTCATTTTACGATCTTTCGTTATTGATTCACGTGTGTTTCCCAGAAATGCACTTAACACAATCTTAGGTATCTGTGCTTTAAGAGCTGCTTAGAGTCGCTGTCCGTTTGTCAAGTGCTGAAATCTCATCTTATAGAGTGACTCGTGATTGTAGCACACACTCGTTTACTGAAATGTTCATCTAATGCTGTGTTCAGACTCTGTCAGCAGATTGTCATTTGACTGACAGCTTCTGATCAATGTGGAAGCAGCCAAATATCTCCAAATGAAAGAAAACTCGGGTTTATCTTTGCAACAATAACCTTCACAAGGTGTTCAGATGAAGAAAAAAAGAGGATAAAACTCCAGAAGAAGGACACAGATTCAGTTCACATTAAGAGGAGCATCCAGCAGGACACACAGAAGATCAAAAAAAAAAGAATTAAAAAAAAAAATTTGGTAAATGTAACGTGTTTATATCTGTAGATATATTGGGATTAATCAGAGGATTACATCTTAAAGTTACTGAAATATTGAAGAAAACGTATCGTAAAGTCATCAAAGACATGAGAAGACATTTACAATTACCCATAGAAGGTAACTCAAAAAATACAGCTACATTTGTTGCAAATATTTTATGTATTTATTTATTTTGATAGCTCCCTCTTATAGATATGAAGATTTGTAATACATTTTTTTTTTTTTTTTTACAATATAGCCAGAAGTGTCAATAATAAATGTCCAAGCACAGTGGCTTTTGTAGATGATACAGTTATATACTTCTAAAGGCCATGTCTCTTTTCTAATAAGAATCTTTAGGTGTCTAGTTTTAGAAATATTATTCCATTTAATACATTAAAATTATTCACATTTTATATTCACTTTCCTTTAGTTGGCCATATATTCAGTCATAGTTGGTGACATAAGTTTTCAACATCATTAGGATATAAAAATATTAATGATAGTATGTATTTTCGAGATTGTAATATATTACATTTTGGGAAATAAATATTTCTATGCATTTTTTACTACAAGTGAACTATTTACCATTTTCACAGTCTTTAAATTGTGATCTAAAAGAGTTTGTTGTGTGATTTCCTCTAGTGGACAACATTAGTATTACAGCCTTCATCTCTGTTAGCTCCCTGAGCAGCAGAAATTCATCAAACTTTACTTATTTACTCAGAATGTCTTGTCCATGTGTATGAATTTCTGAGAAATTATGGATCCATCCCTTTATAACTTAAAACTGGTCATGTTTAATTGTTTCAGCTGAAATTGACATTTTGTGATCACTGCATCATGTTTGTTTTCCTCCTTCACTCTCTAGGTCTGTGATACCATACTCTCACACACCATGGACCAGTTCTCCTACACAAACACCTTGTTAGTGTCACTGTGCTTCAAGCAGACAGGTTTGAACAGGACACAATGGTGTTTCCTGAAGATGCACTGAGCAGGACTTTGAAGGTCTATCCAGAGCTCAGTGAGAGTAAGCTGAAGACAGAGCTTAGTCTCATCTACTGCAAGGAAGAGTTCAGAAGCTCTCGTGCTGCTGTGGACCTTCTCCAGCTGTTTATGGAGAACAATCTTGAGCTTTTAGCCAGTTAGCATCAGCAAGCGTGGTTGCTGCTAACTGCGCTTACATTGCTAATACTCTATTCACACACATTACCACTGTTGTACTCACTGTTACTTGCTTTAATGGCGGATGAATGTCTCCACTCTGTGCAGCTCGAGCTCGAGGCCGTGGGGAAGCAGATTCGCGACCTGGAACAGAAGCAGGCCAAGCTGAGAGAGCGGAGAGCCGCGCTGGAATCATCCCGGGCTGACGCTCACAAGTCCGGGGTAAGTATACAGCGTGCTGTTAACAGTCCCACCACGTCTACTCCGTGTGTTTCTCTGCGCAGGCCCGGTGCACCCAGGACGCGATCTTCCCAGATGTCCTTCACTGCGACGCCGGGACACCACGGACCCTGGGTGCATCCACAGCGGAGGACACGAGCCGGGTCCCGGGCGACGGCTTCTCCCCCTCCTGCCTTCGAGATCTCCATCCAGAACCGCTTCGCTCCCCTCCGCGAGACAGGACGCGACGCTGTGATCATCGGAGACTCCATCGTCCGACACGTAAGTGCTACGTTAGCCGAAGGTAAAGTGCACACTCATTGTTTGCCTGGTGCTCGTGTTCTCGATGTTTCTGCGCAGATACCCGCGATCCTGAAGGCCGATGAGAGCCCCAGAGCGGTCGTGCTTCACGCCGGGGTTAACGACACCACGCTGCGGCAGACGGAGACGCTGAAGAGGGACTTCAGGAGCCTGATCGAGACGGTTCGCAGCACGACGCCCGCGGCGACGATCGTCGTGTCAGGACCACTGCCCACGTACCGACGAGGACACGAAAGGTTCAGTAGACTTTTTGCTTTAAATGAATGGTTGTTGTCATGGTGTAAAGAACAGAAACTGCTATTTGTTAACAACTGGAATCTTTTCTGGGAGCGTCCTAGACTGTTTCGCGCTGATGGATTACACCCCAGTAGAGTCGGAGCAGAGCTGCTCTCTGACAACATCTCCAGGACACTTCGCTCCATGTGACTAGTAAGACAATTCTCAAATAACCATTATGATGAGTTTTGTTCCACCCGCATAAATGATAAAAGTACTTGCGCTGTAAAAACTATTAAGACTGTGTCTGTTCCCCGAATAGTGAGGTCAAAATATAAATATAATGTAGGATCTAGAAAAAATCTTATCGTAATTAAACCAGAAAAATGTAAAGTAAATGAACAAAAACAATTTTTAAAGTTTGGGCTCATAAATATTAGATCACTCACACCAAAAGCAGTTATTGTAAATGAAATGATCACAGATAATAGTTTTGATTTACTCTGCTTGACTGAAACCTGGCTAAAACCGAATGATTATTTTGGTCTAAATGAGTCTACTCCACCAAACTACTGTTATAAGCATGAGCCCCGTCAGACTGGTCGTGGCGGAGGTGTTGCAACAATATATAGTGATATTCTCAATGTTACCCAGAAAACAGGATACAGGTTTAACTCTTTTGAAATACTTCTGCTTAATGTTACACTGTCAGACATGCAAAAGAAATCTAATGTATCTCTTGCTCTGGCTACTGTGTATAGACCACCAGGGCCGTATACAGAATTCCTAAAAGAATTTGCAGATTTCCTCTCAGACCTTCTAGTTACAGTTGATAAGGCGCTAATCATGGGAGATTTTAATATTCACGTTGATAATGCAAATGATACATTAGGACTTGCGTTTACTGACCTAATAAACTCCTTTGGAGTCAAGCAAAATGTCACCGGGCCCACTCATCGTTTTAATCATACACTAGATTTAATTATATCGCATGGAATCGATCTTACTGCTATAGATATTGTACCTCAAAGTGATGATATTACAGACCATTTCCTTGTATCGTGCATGCTGCGTATAACTGATATTAACTATATGTCTCAGCGATACCGTCTGGGCAGAACTATTGTTCCAGCCACTAAAGAAAGATTCGCAAATAACCTGCCTGATTTATCTCAACTGCTATTTGTACCCAAAAATACACATGAATTAGACAAAATTACTGACAACATGGGCACTATTTTCTCTAATACATTAGAAGCTGTTGCCCCGATCAAATTGAAAAAAGTTAGAGAAAAACGTACTGTACCATGGTATAACAGTAATACTCACTCTCTCAAGAAAGTAACTCGTAGTCTTGAACGCAAATGGAGAAAAACTAACTTAGAAGTTTTTAGAATTGCATGGAAAAACAGTATGTCCAGCTATAGACAGGCTCTAAAAACTGCTAGAGCAGAGCATATACACAAACTCATTGAAAATAACCAAAACAATCCAAGGTTTTTATTTAGCACAGTGGCTGAGTTAACAAATTACCAGATGCCACCTGATTCAAATATTCCACCAACGGTAAATAGTAATGACTTTATGAATTTCTTCACTGATAAAATAGATAACATCAGAAATACAATAGCGAATGTAGATTCTACAGCATCTAATACTTCAGTTTCATCCATTGCACCCAAAGATAAACTGCAGTGCTTTACAACCATAGGACAGGAAGAACTAAATAAACTTATCACTGTATCTAAACCAACAACTTGTTTATTAGATCCTGTACCCAGTAAATTACTGAAAGAGCTGTTACCTGTAGCAGAAGAACCGCTTCTCAATATCATTAACTCGTCGTTATCTTTAGGTCACGTCCCAAAACCATTCAAGCTGGCGGTTATCAAGCCTCTTATTAAGAAACCAAAACTAGATCCTAGTGTACTGGCAAATTATAGGCCTATTTCAAATCTTCCATTTATGTCTAAAATTTTAGAAAAAGTTGTGTCTGCTCAATTGAGCACCTTCCTGCATAAAAATGATCTGTATGAAGAATTTCAGTCAGGTTTTAGGCCGCACCATAGCACAGAAACTGCACTTGTTAAAATTACAAATGACCTGCTCCTTGCGTCAGACCAAGGCTGCATCTCATTTCTAGTCTTACTTGATCTTAGTGCTGCGTTCGACACCATAGATCATGACATACTCATAGATCGATTACAAAACTATACAGGTATTCAAGGGCAGGCTCTAAGATGGTTTAGATCCTACCTGTCCGATCGCTACCATTTTGTTTACTTAAATGGGGAGTCATCTCATTTATCACCAGTAAAATATGGAGTGCCACAAGGATCCGTCCTAGGTCCCCTTCTATTTTCAATATACATGTTGCCCCTTGGTAATATTATTAGAAAATACGGAATTAGTTTCCACTGTTATGCTGATGATACTCAGCTATATATCTCAACGAGACCAGATGAAACTTCCCAACTATCTAAGCTAACAGAGTGTGTTAAAAATGTAAAAGATTGGATGACAAATAATTTTCTCCAATTAAATTCAGATAAGACAGAGATACTAATTATTGGACCAAAAAACACTACACAGAATCTTGTAGATTACAATCTGCAACTAGACGGATGTACTGTTACTTCCTCTACAGTCAGAAATCTGGGTGTTATATTAGACAGCAATTTGTCTTTTGAAAATCATATTTCCAATGTTACAAAAACTGCATTCTTCCATCTTAGAAACATTGCCAAGCTACGAAACATGTTATCTGTTTCTGATGCAGAAAAGCTAGTTCATGCATTCATGACCTCTAGACTGGACTATTGTAATGCACTTCTAGGTGGTTGTCCTGCTTCGTCAATAAACAAGCTACAGGTAGTCCAAAATGCAGCAGCTAGAGTCCTTACCAGGTCAAGAAAATATGATCATACTACCCCAATTTTACAGTCTCTGCACTGGCTACCTATTAAGTTCCGTATCAGTTACAAATTATCATTACTTACCTATAAGGCCCTAAATGGTTTAGCTCCTGCGTACCTAACTAGCCTTCTACCACGCTACAACCCATCACGCACCCTAAGGTCACAAAACGCTGGACTTTTGGTCGTTCCTAGGATAGCAAAGTCCACTAAAGGAGGTAGAGCTTTCTCACATTTGGCTCCAAAACTCTGGAATAGCCTTCCTGATAATGTTCGGGGTTCAGACACACTGTCTCTGTTTAAATCTAGATTAAAAACACATCTCTTTCGCCAAGCATTCGAATAATGTATCTTTTTAATTGTGAGTGTAGTTGCATCTGATCAAAGGTGCATTTTTATTCATTAGCTTGGGTTAAACTAATCTTACTTTGATGGATCAGCAGCTATGCTAATGATGTCTGTATTCTGTTTCTATGTTTCGCCACGGGATTTACATCCCGTGGTAACTAGGATTTACACAAGCTCCAGTCTGGATCCAGAACACCTGAGAAGAGATGATGCTGACCCTCAGAGGACCTCAGATGATGCTAACCCTGAATCAACAAACAGAACTAACAATTATTGCTAAATGTGTGACTGAATCATATAATAACTTAATTAATAATATTGATAGTTCATCGTCTAGCTGACTACGTCTTGTATTATTATTATTTTATTTTTATTTATTTTTTCTAAAATCCTGTCAAATGTGCACAAACTACTAGCTACTACTAAATATTGTAGAAACATAATTTTCTGTAAAGTTGCTTTGTAACGATTTGTTTTGTAAAAAGCGCTATACAAATAAACTTGAATTGAATTGAATTGAATATTTTAAGAGGAGGAAATATGATGAGGAAAAAAGGGAAATGATTCAAATAAAGACAGACATTGTAAATGATAATGTTCAGAAGCTTTAAGAAGGAAATACTTGTGTTCAAACATCTCATGATTTACCCCCAAACATACAGGATTGATGGAAAGAATAATATTAATTTCTAAATGTCCTATTTTGTCATACACTTCTCCACACTCCAGTCTCGTGTGTGGCATTAATGCACCTTTAAAATCAGCCACCAATCAAATCAAAAGAAGAAGAAGAAGCTTTTCCTACAAGAAAAATCCTGATCCATACTTTATTCCAGTTGGTGGCGGTAATGAAACAGTTTGGCTGCAATCCGCAAATAAACACCAGAGAAGAAGAAGTAGAGCCGATGACGTCAGCACTCGCGCACGCATCAGTTTAGCGGTTCCCTCTCGAGGCGGTAACTCAACATTACGTCAGCTAAGACGTATATGGGAACTCTTCCCTTCTCCACTTTCACTGAAATCTTATTGGCTAACGCCAGCTGGGGACAGCTGGCCAATTGACGCGAAGCATGCAAATACTGGCGGGTAAGCGTGCAGTATAAATTGCATGGGCGCGAAAATACGTCAGAATCTCTTTCTTCACGCTAGAAGTCTTATCTAAGTCATCGTGGAAGTTGCAATAGAGGACTACTCACCCTGTTTTTCCTCTCCGCATCCGATGGCTGCTAATGCTAGATTCGGACCTTCACCAGTTCTGTGTGACCTGCCTGGGATTCTCAGACGGACCACACTTGCGCCCACTGTACCGAGCTGCCAGTGCGCGCCCTCAGAGCCAGAGAAAAGAAAAATGGCTCGGAGGACGGCGGGAATGAGGCCCACTGCCGCCAGCGAGCCGCTGGTGGGCCCTCCCCCGCCCGAAGACGAGTTTGACGTCGGCGTGGTGGACTTTAGCTTCCGCGAACTTCGTCCTCTTCGGAGCTGGCGAGGAGAACGACTCCATGTCGCTTCGACGTCGAAAAAGGTTTGGGCCTCTCAGTGGGACCGCCCCGACCAAGAGGGCCCTGAGACCTCCAGGAGAAGCTCGTCAGGGTCTTCGGAAAGGTCGTCACGGAGCTGAGTCTCGCTTGCAACGCACATGACGAGCCCGTGATAGGTAACTAGACTCGTGGCTCCTCCAGTCGAGCTGCTACCAGACGGCATTGAGGCGTGCGAGAGCTCGTGGTGAAATCGTGGGCTGCACCCCAATCGGCGCGCACCCACTCTGCTACGAAGGCCATATCACGCACGTGGACGGGACGGAAACCCCCCCCCCCCCGTCTAGGAGACTGTTACCACACACCTGTGCTCGTCTCCCTCTGCTTTTGGTCCAGACCACAGTCTAGAAAGAGCGAGTGCAGCTTCTGCTCTTCATGCCAGGGCAATACTCAAGGTGTTCAGGCAAACGGCGGCGCAGTAGCGCTGACGTCATCAGGATCTGCACGCGGCAACTGATCTCGCGCTGATTGCTACTAAGCGCTCTGCTCAGCTGTTTCACAGAGCTCATGGTCTTCTTTACAGGCACCTATGGCTTACCCTAGCTGTCCTGAAAGACGCGGACCGTAGGCCGCTCCTAAACGTTCCAGTTGCTCCCTCCGGCCTCTTTGGTGACGTCATGGAGCTATTCTCAGAGACGCAGAAAGCGCGCCAAAGTATCAGCCATGTGATACCCCGTCGCTCACCCCAGTCTTCTTCTGCGAGATTCTTATGCACCGGGCCAGGCTCTAAACCAGCTAAAATAACCCGCAGTAAAAAGGCACCCCGCTCTGAATCGGACGCTCGTTTCTGTCGAAACCAGCAGTGGTAAGAGCCTGGAAGGTAACGTCAGGGTCAGTTGAGGACCCCGCGCCGCGAGAGAGCCAGCGCGCCATACGAGCCGTCTCCCTGACGGTGAAAGAGTGAGTGAACGGGAGGCCCCGCCCCCAAGCGCAATGTTCAGATGCATCATGTCCCCCATGTTTCTTCGGGCGACGATTGCTATGTCTGTTTGGATGCTGTTTGTGTGAGTTCCACAATAAAAGCATGTTACAATCAACTAAAGAGCTTTACTTCCTCTTACACTCATCTCTGTGTCACTCGCCCTGTCTCAGAACAGTGCAGAGTCACAACCCATGATTATACTGGCCTCGCGAGAGTGCCAACACCACATAAACACGGTGTCACCCTCAATGTTCAGATGCATCATGTCCCCCATGTTTCTTCGGGCGACGATTGCTATGTCTGTTTGAATGCTGTTTGTGTGAGTTCCACAATAAAAACAGGTATACAATCAGCGAAAGAGCTTTACTGCCTCTTACACTCATCACTGTGTCACCCGCCCTGTCTCAGAACAGTGCAGAGCCACAACCCATGATTATACTGGCCTCGCGAGAGTGCCAACACCACATAAACACGGTGTCACCCTCAATGTTCAGATGCATCATGTCCCCCATGTTTCTTCGGGCGACGATTGCTATGTCTGTTTGAATGCTGTTTGTGTGAGTTCCACAATAAAAGCATGTTACAATCAACAAAAGAGCTTTACTTCCTCTTACACTCATCTCTGTGTCACTCGCCCTGTCTCAGAACAGTGCAGAGCCACAACCTATTATTATAATGGTCTCGCGAAGGAGCGAGAGTGCCAACACCACAAAGACACATGCATCATGTCCCCCACATCACTATGGGTGGATGTTCCCTCTGTAGCGTCACATGTTTTTCGGTGAGTTAAGTTTTATTCTTTAAAGCTGTTATAACCAGCTATACAGTAGTTACCATGGCTGCTAACTCTGTGTTATGGTTTAAATGGTTTATGCAGCAGTCACCGCAAACGCCGTCGACTCGGTTTAACTCTCATGCTTGAGTGCTTATTGCTTTGTGTCTGCCCTGTTTAGTGCAGATTTCGATATATTGCTTGAAGTTATGCATATTTTGTTAGGGTCGGAGCAGATGTCTCATTGGCCTAGTTCCGCCTATCAAATGCAAGCACTCTTAGCGACACGGCCATTGGCTAGAACTGTACTGCTTGTGTGAGGGTGATTGACTCCGTTCAGGGCTTATCTTCACTGCTCTCACGGCGGGATTTTATACAGTTCCCATATACGTCTTAGCTGACGTAATGTTGAGTTACCGCCTCGAGAGGGAACGTCTCCGGTTACTATCGTAACCTCGGTTCCCTGAGAGGCGGGAACGAGACATTACGTTAGCCGCCGTGGTCGCTGTTTGATCAGCTGTGCTAGCGTTCAGTCGTTATTCTGACGTATTTTCGCGCCCATGCAATTTATACTGCACGCTTACCCGCCAGTATTTGCATGCTTCGCGTCAATTGGCCAGCTGTCCCCAGCTGGCGTTAGCCAATAAGATTTCAGTGAAAGTGGAGAAGGGAAGAGTTCCCATATACGTCTTAGCTGACGTAATGTCTCGTTCCCGCCTCTCAGGGAACCGAGGTTACGATAGTAACCGGAGACGTTTTCTGAGGTGAGTACTGTAGTTCGTGATTTACACCTTTTGTTTTGAGCAAACTCTTTAAATAGAAAACGGTAAGATGTGGAAATACTCTGATGTTATGAATGCGGTAAATAACATTAGAAATGTGTTCAGATTGATAAGGACAAATCACAATGTTTGATAAAGATGTGTTTCTATCAGCAAACAGTCAGAAAAAAGTGAGTTGATCTGCTGCTGATCCTGAATGTCTTGTTTAATGAGTGTTTATAGTCTGAGACTCATCAATATTATCAGCTGATCAAAATTCTCTTTATTTCATGATAATAGATCCTGTTTTCACCTCATTCACCTCACCTCACACTGATGACTTCAGATCTGTTCATTGACACATTAAGATCATTTTATTGCTGTCAAGATCAGAAAACAACACGGTTATCAGTTATTGTGACATTACAAGATGAAACTATCACAACAGCATTTATTAATTAGTCTGTGATAAACCATGTTTCATATAAAACACAAAACTAAAACACATTCAGTTCAACTCAATTCAGTGGTGCTTTATTTTTACCTTACAAATTTGTTAAATTATAGAGTGAAGTTTTCCCTGGAAACCACAATTGAAAATTTGACATTTTTAAGTGTTAAAACGAGTAGTTCATATACATTTTAGTTTTATATTTGATATATTGTCTAAGTTGACTGTTTTTGCTCCATTTGGTTAATGAAAACGCTTCTCTGAGCAACACACAGCAGTGTTTCGTTACTGAAGGATTCGTGTTTGTGAATTTTGAATCATTTGAGTCAATGATTCAGTTCTCCATTTATAAAGACATTCCCTGTGTCTCAATGTTCATACTATCATCCTAAATAGTGTGTGAGATTAGAAGAAGTGTATAGAAATATAATGTAGGAACCAGTTAAATGTCCTTGTTAGTTTTTATCATATTTAGTCAACCTTATCCTGTTTAGTTTTAGTCGACTGAAAGTCTCAACATTTTAGTCTAGTTTTAGTCAATGAAAACTTGACATTTTAGCAGTAAGATTATTATTAATTAACCACACAGCAGTATTAAGTTTGGCAGCCATTTTTTTAATTCAGTCTTAGTTTTACTCAAATGTACATTTTAGTAATCATATTTAGTCAACCCTGTCCTGTTTTTGTTTAGTCTAGTTTAAGAAAAGGAAATGTATGAGCATTTTAGTCAGGTTGTGTAATGGCTAAACCCATCAGAATTATTTTTGCTCTAGATTATAATCGTAAAGTTTGTTGTTCTTTGAGAAATGTACTTTTGTGTTTCAGGTATTGCTCTTTCACCAGTAAACACAAGGCAATAGAACGTGGACTCATACACATGGTTTATTTAATCTCATGTAATGTGCTGATTTATTAGGCTTTTTATTATATAAAATATCACCAAAGACTTCTGCACTCAGTCTGTCTATAATATGAAAACTGGTGAAACAAAGAAAAATATGATAACAGTGAAATCCCTAATAGTTATTCCATTATTTACAAATTGCAGCGTTGCATTGTCAGTGACAGCATTTGAAGATTGATTTATAAAAATCATTTCAGGTTAAAGAAGTGTTTCAACATTGCATCAACTACTGATGAACACATTGACTTTATTTAAATAATCACTCTGTAGTTTATTTAACCATGTGTTACTGTGTATTTGGAAGGCGTTTGTCTTTCAAACACATTAAAACACACAAATTTACAAACTTTTGTCATCTGATCCTCATAATTATCACATTTGCATGTTCATGATTCTTTGATGTTGGTTATGTCCACATGACATGCAGGTAAACAAATGAAATGTTAAACTTTTTTAGTAAGATTTTATTTTGATTGGTTTTAAAATTATTTATTTTAATGTATCCTTTTTTTATGATTTAATTAATTAGCTTTTTATTAAAGTCACAAACCCTAGTTTGGGAAACCTTGATGTAATGTTTAATGCACTTCATGTTAATAACAACAAATGGAATATATATATTTATTAGGCATGGGCAGGTATGAGATTTTGATGGTATGATAACCTTAAGCAAACATATCACGGTTTCACAGTATTGTTCTTACAGCTCTGAAATGATTGAGAATCATGAGTCAGTTCGGGAGTTCGGAGCGAGTTCGCGGATCATTTGAGTCAGTTCGGGAGTTCAAAGCGGGTTCGCGAATCATTTGAATCAGTTCGGGAGTTCGGAGCGGGATCGCGAATCATTTGAGTCAGTTCGGGAGTTCGAAGCGGCTTCGCGAATCATTTGAATCAGTTCGGGAGTTCGGAGCGGTTTCGTGAATCATTTGAGTCGGTTCGGGAGTTCAAAGCGGGTTCGCGAATCATTTGAGTCAGTTTGGAGATCGCGAATCATACACAGCAAAAATTGGAGTTTATTTCAACACCCAAAGAGTAATTTTAACACATTCAGAGTAAAATGGTGTTTGGTGTTGGAGTTATTTCACAGAGTTGATCATCAGTGTTAAACAAACTCCACAGAGACGTAATTAGACTCCGCCCACGCATTTCCAATCCTCGCTGGTGAAATCCATGAAGACGTTGCCATTATCCTCGTGTGGCTTTGAAAGGTAAGATAAATTTAATCATACTTTTACATTTATGATTGGTGCTTATTCAGTAGAGAATGTACAGCATAACGTGCTATGGAGCACTGTGCATAAACGTATATTAGGCTGTGTGTGTGCGTTCGCTTCCACATTTCAAGTTCACGTAAGTTACATCGTGGCTGCGGTTTACGCTCAAGCTTTTCGATTTAACAGCTTGGTCTCTAATAAATATGCTTTACCGAATTAATAAAACGAGCGATCTTTTACAAAGCCTCGTTTATTGCCATCGTCGACGTGATTAGCTTCGTTAGCTAGCTAAGTTACTGTACGAACAGTATGAACAGCAGAAGTATGTGAAGCTGGACTGCATTTAAGAGAGGTTTAACTTTATGCAATTTCACATCAAAGGTTGTTTTTTTTTTCTTACTCCTTTAAAATAACTAAGAATTTGATTAAAATCTGATAAATTCTGTTTATTGTGTTGTTGCCTCATTTCTGTATTTGCCTTTATCACATAATTTTCTGTAGAAGGGGATGTATTGATAAAATAAAAATTATTCATATTTACATTTTGCTTGCATCATAAAAAAAAAACATGTTTTCGGATCAGACATTTGTTGTGAAGCAAGAAAGGGCATCAACTTAAATAATTTTTTCTTCTTTTTTCAGTCATTGAGAAATTTTGCTTGCCACCTAATGCAAAAGTTACATACAAGGATGCAACAGGGACAGAAGTCGATGCAGAAATATTCAGCGACCTCATTGGACAAGGCAATGTGGTGCTGACTGTTTTCTCAAATGATGGTGAGCTTTATTGAATGTTTATGTTGTGTTATCAAGCAACTCTGGATAAATATGATACATTGGCTATTTCTGATTCTTGTGCTGGTCATCACAATATTTGTCATATTTTAATACTTTATTTAGAATTTTCAGACTCTTTGTCTTCCATATCTGAGAAGTCTGACAAAAGCAACAGTTCAAGTGCATCGACTGTAATCTTTCATGAGGTCCCTAACAAGAGACAAAGAAAAGAGGACACATCTGCACTGTCTGCAAAACAGGTTAGAACAAAGCTTTTTATGTCCTTTTGTGTCCTAAAGGTTCTGTTCACCCAGAAATGAAAATTATCCAAAATATATAAAACAAATTTAACCCCTTTGAGTCTGTGTTAATTAATGAATCACCAAGGTCATTTTTTATTTTAATTTATTATTATTAACTTTTTATAAAAACATTAGCTGCATGACCATTGTATAAATTAAGACCAATTTGATATCTTCTCTTAGGCAACTCCGTACTTAAGCTATCGGAGAACAGTATGCTGTTTGCATAGTGATACTGTTCCCTCAAAGATCCATATTCCAAGAAAGGCTACGTAAGTCATCGTCTGCATGACCCTTTCATGTTATAATTGCAATGTTATGATATCGATATCTGACATAGAAATGTGATTCTTTTAAGGAACACTTTTATGATGCTGCAAGCAACATAGGATACATTGCTTGGCATATGAAAACAGTCCACAGG
Source organism: Carassius auratus (assembly GCF_003368295.1). NCBI lineage: Eukaryota > Metazoa > Chordata > Actinopteri > Cypriniformes > Cyprinidae > Carassius > Carassius auratus. The sequence continues at coordinate 34,557,726 of NC_039264.1, forward strand.
AAGATTAGACGAGGATCTTTGCCACTAGACAGCCCTCATGATGTTTCTCCAGGAGGCCCAAAATGCCAAAAAGCTACTAATTTTGAAGGGCAACTTGATGGGAGTTCTTGCAGAGAGGCCATGTCTTTGCTCAGCCAAACCACAGAGAATTCCCTAATATTCCAAAAGATGAGAGAGACCTTTCAGCATCGCCAAGAGCTTATTAAAGATACAGGCTTTAGTGTTGATATCCTCTCCACATTCCCAAGATTCATAGATACAAAAGGCCTGGTAAGTTTGGAATAACATGTTTTCACAAGAATTCAATTTGAGAACATTGTTTATAGTTTAATATCTTCTTAAAGGTTGCTCAAGACTTCACTCTCCTGTTTGACACCGAGACATCCTCCAGGCTGCTTCAGAAGAGGGACACATTCTTCAGGCCAAATGTCATGAAAGACACCAAGCAACTTACTTCAACAGCAGAGATGAGTCGGTTGTTGCTCTCAGCAGAACGTCCTGAAGGAAGTGACCTTCATGAGACAAGTAAGTCGTATTTGATTTGCTTGTTTTTACACATCTGCTATATTTGCAGTTACAATATATTTTGTTTTGATAACTTGCACTACATAAAATCTTTAAAAAGACTACATTAACCAGGTGAATGTTTAAAATGCTTTCTATTCTTCAACTTAAAATATTTATTTAGAAGGTTTAGAATTAATTAATTCATGTGTTGTTGTTTTTTTGTTTAGTTTTTTCTTCATGTGAATTTCGTCTCTAGTTTACGACCGGGAAATGGCATCCCTTCTTTAACTGATACATCTCCTTCCACCATCACCAGGAGGATTGAAGTCTCCAAAAACAGTCCATGTGATGCTGCTGAAAGACTTGTAATCTTTCATAAGGTATTGACATTTTAATATTGTGTTTTGGTTTGCTCTAACATGGAGATTTAAAATCATTCATATGCATTCTCATATTGCACCAGCCGCTGAGTTTCTTTGAACAGTCACTTTTATACTGTTGTTTTTTCTAACTGGACATTATGTTTGTGTCTAATATTCAATGTTCATTTTTAATTTTAGTCATGCTGCAGTTTGGAGGAGCCCCTCAACAACATCCAGCATCAGCATCCCTACCTCCTTGCTGTTGGACGCCAGAAAAGCAAGACTGAGTGCTTCTACATCATCTTGGATAAGCATCTCATCCCATGCCAGGCAAACCGCTCCCTTGGAGCATTTGATGAACTTTTCAAGGCACATTTTGTGTTAAATTTGTCCTATGATGGTGCACTTCTGAACTTTTTTTACACATTCCTGCAGACAACAGTGTATAACATTGATGAAGGTAAAATGAAGGAGTCTCCCAGGGTTGGAGATTTGAGAGCAGTATGATGTTGACAGAATGCTAATTTATTTGTCAAAAAGAGCACCCAGACAGTCAACAGTTGATTTCATATTTAAGAGGTGAGAATTACAAATAAACAAGTCATTGGCAAATATTTTGTGTGCTGTTGTTTATTTAACACTATTTTGTATATCTTTGGAGACTGTACAGATTTAACCACCTAAAACATGCAACTCTGAACAGTGTTGTTTTTCTGTATCCCTTTTAATGTTATTTTAACACTTTTTTTGGAGACAAATTGGTAACTCAGGCATTGTGTTAAATATTTAACTATTTTGAAAGTGTTATTTTAACTCCGGAGAGTGTGGAGCTATATAACTCTGAAAAAGTGTTGAAATCAACTCTGTGAGAGTTAATTTAACACTGGACTTTTTGCTGTGTAGCTGTATATGGATAGGCATTTTTAACTAATTTAGTATCTAGTTCTAATTACTTTTTCCACGCGTGTTTAGGTGCGATATGTGAACTCGTATTTTTTTTTTTTTAATGTGTTATTTTTAAAAGAATAGGTAAAAAAAAAAAAATTGACAAAATATATATTTTGCTTTTGTGCAACATACAGAATATTAGAAACAGAATTAGTTTATTTTTTTTCTTTGATTTGTTTCCTAAAAAAAAAAAAACTGACATCTTTATTTAACCTAAATCTGTTATTAGAGTTATTTAATTTGTTATATAATTAATATACATATAATTTATATAATTTCATATCATTTAGTTATATAATAATAATCATACACATAATTTTATTTAATAATAACCCAATGTGAAGCAAAAACAGAATGTTCTGGCAAGCTTTGTGAAATTATATATATATATATTAGGCTACTCTTTGTATTTTTTATGTCAATATGGTAGAATATTATCCTATTTAAATCAAGTTAGGTGAAAAGTAATCTAAAGTAGTCTGATTAGATTATCTAAAATGTGTAATGTAATGGATTATGTTACTAACTATAATTTTTGTCATGTCATTTGGAATCAGTACCGGATTACAGTTTACATAGCTAGACTATTTTAGTTCCCCTCACTCCACAACAGATAATTTTAATTAACAGTATTTAGAAAAGAACAAGAATTAAGAATATAAGAAGCTATAGCAATACAGACGACAAGCCAAAACAAATTCATTTAAAACAAAACGAAACTGAAACCAACACTGGGTCTCTCATTCGACACAAAATCAAATGTTTCCGTATTTGCGATGTATTTGTATTTATTATGTACTTTACTCACGTTCAAATATCTAAGTAAAACAAAATGTTTTGCATTACATCACGGTGGTACAGTGATAACACTTAATGGCACAGATTTTACTACATATTTAAACTGTGCAGTGTTTTTGTATTTTATTATGATAATGAAGAGACTGCATTGTCAAAGTAACTTTGGGATTATAATATTATAATTATAATATATATTTTATATATTGTGCAGGATTATATACTCATTATGAACAGCAGCAACGTGAGAGCTGTGGTAATAAATACAGTTGGATTGAGTGTGCAAACGTATTGTTAAACAATGTATTCTATGCAAAATAACAGTAATGCAGTGATATTTTTATAAAAGTATTTTACTGTGCTTTGTACAGAAGTACTGTGAGGAGTGCAGTAAAAGAGCAGGTGCAGGTTAGATTGGTGCTGTGGAGTTCAGAAGTGTCACAGCCTCGGGGAAGAAGCTCTTCTGAGTCTACTAGTGCGAGAGCGTAGTCTCCTGTAACTCCTGCCGGATGGAAGGAGGATGAAGAGTTCATAGTGAAGATGAGAGGCATCCTTGATGATGTTTCTTGCCCTGCCCAGACAGCGCTTCTGATAAATGTTCTCGATGGAAGTTAACTGGGTGTCAGTGATCCATTGAGCAGTTTAAGGCTCCATAAGAAGTAAAGGTGCTGCTGTGTCTTTCTGACCAGGGTGGAGGTGTTTTAGTTTTCTCCACCCACTGGAGTGCTTTGTGGTCAGATGCAGAGCAACTGCTGTGTCATACTGAGATGCAGTTTGTGAGTATGCTCTCAATGGTACAGCGGTAGATTTCCACAAGTTCTTCAGTAATTCTGTTTGTTAACAGCAGCTGTTCATCACTAATGCTCAATTATCACTCAATTAATCACTTCATTATTTAATTGAAACGTATATCTTCTTTCAGTGAACTCAACTGAATTAAGTACAGAGTACTCACAACTATTAGTTTTAAAACTTAAATGGTTTAAGGCAATCAGTTGCCTCAAATGGTTTGAGTAAACCTAATTTGTCAGGTTTTTAATGATATCTGTTGCCTCAAACGGTTTGAGTTAAGTCACTTGTCAGGTTTTACAGTGAAGGGTGGTCTGATGATCTTAATGAGCTAACGCTCGTAATCTTCCCCGATGTATTTTCTTTCCTTGTTTGTAGCGTCAGTGCGTAATGTTACACATCTGAGCAATTAAAAAATGTGAAATCTCTCGAGGTCCACCTGCAATTTACAAATATGGATGAGTGCAGGACCTTCAGATTTTCTGTGTCAATGAGCAGAAAATGGTTGTTCACTCAAAGATCCTGAATTAATTAGTTTTAATAATTGTCTTTCCATTTACTGTTTTTTTCTTCACTTATTGCATTATCTATGTTCTTGATACTTGAAGGTTACACTGTTGTTACAAGTTACTCCTGTTGTATTAGCACTACAAGTGCACTAAATGTATAAATTAAGTGTTTTTCTATTTAATATTTAACTTATTGTGTTACCTGTAGTCTTGATAGTTGTTTATCTAATTACCTTTTATGTGTTACACTGCCCCTTTACTGGTTTTATATACCTTACTGTAAACTGTACACATTTACCTCAATGTGATGCACAAATAATGAGATACAGAATTGATCCATTTTGCCATTTATTGTTGTAACAGGTGGTATGCAATATGCATAACAATGATAATGCTGTTCATGCATTGGCAACATTTAATGTAAGGCTGTGAAAACCATTAATAGCATCCAAAATAACAGTAGTTTATTTAAGGTACATTTCTGTATATGTATATAAATGCACATACATACACGTGTATATCACCCTCTTCACATGAACCCTGAGGTGATCTATCTGCCGTGTTTCCTCCACATCTTCTGCATCCAGCTGCGTCCTCTGGTGAATGCAGGTATTTTCACTTCTGCACACACGAGTCCAACACTGTCTCTGTCACATCCACCATCTGCCAACACCAAGTCTCCAGGTAATAGTTTATTAAGAAGGCCATTATTCTCAGCCACATGTTTGTCACTGACATGACCTCCCCACATGAAAGAGAGAGATCCTCGTGGTGTAATGCCAATGAGATACTTTAGGGTGAATTGCATTTAGTGAGATACAGTCTGTGTCAGCACACATCAGAAGAGAAGACATTGAAGCCCAGTGTAGTATGTTTTTATTATGTTTTAAGTTTAGGAAACTTGCAAAGATGGGAATTCTGACGCGTATGTGTGTGTTTATGAAATAGTTCAAAGCCAATAAATTAGCAAACAAACAATGCACACTCCTCTCACACAGAAAAAGAGACGGCACATACAGCTCTGGTGTTTGTGTTTCAATGGCTTAAAATCAGTTTTAAAACAAAACACGTCTTAAAAATGTGTGTCCATGCTACAAATGTAGTCCCTCATTTAGGAACGAGCTCCTCGTTTTGTCCCGGCTGGTCATTGTCTCCTCTTCACGCCTCGTGGTGGTGTGTAAAGATCACAGTCATTCAAATGATGAAAAACTATTACCGTAAACAATGTATTTTGTGGCACCACAAAAAATAAATGATGGAGCATAATATGAAACTACACTGTAAAACATCACAGCCCAAATTAGTTATATGAACTTACTTTTCCCCTTTAACTTAAATTGTCACTTTAAGTTTTGGATATTGAACTTATGTTTATACGTTATTGAAAAATTAAACGTAAAGTAATGTGTTGTCTTGACTTCTCCTGAGTTTTGTCTGGTTGTAAAAGTTGATTTAACTCGTGTCTGTAAGTTATATGTTGGGGGAGGGGCGATACACGGAGAGCGCGAAACACAGAGAGAAGCCATCACCATTTTGAGTTAATACAGCTGGCTCGAGACCTTACACGAATTCGTGCCGAGAAACACAAAGAATGCGAGGAAGGTGAGTTTTTCTTTTTTTATTTGTAATGGTAAATTAATAATGTTGCGATTTATTGCATTTTAGTCAATTTGACTGTGCTTCGCGAATGTAATACGACACCACAAGTTTTTCCCTTGTTAATTCACTGTTTTCCAGAGCCTCAAACGCTAAAATAGTTATATCACTTTGGATCACGGTGCTTATATTTTAGTTGGTCTTCGACCTGAAGTCTGCAGGTATTATTATTTACTGCCTTGACCGTGCTCTGCGAGTGACCGCGGTCAGTTGAACCGCCGTCTGTGAACACCACTGTGTTATGGTGAACACCCAGTCAAGCCTGCTGTCGCCTGGATTTTGCTGCACGTCTGTTTGTGGATGTAAGGTGTCACGATTCAAGCGTACGAAAAGCGTCTTTCTCTGCTTTTGGGCCACGCCACGCATTTGTACTGTAATTCAAAAATAGACAAATGATCAAATCCAGGCAGCGGCTGCTTGACCGGGTGTAACGTTACACAGATAAAGACGCACTTGACTGGGGCAATATAAGGACACAGGGTTTTCCCTCGCTAATTTTACGGTTTACTAAAGCGTCAAATGCTAAAATAGCTTTATATTTCACTTCAGTTTTCAATGTTTATATTTGAGTTACTTTGATACGTTGCTGACAGCTGTTTGTATAATACTTTTCCACATCATTACAGCTCTTCCTCTTCAAAGTTATTGTCAGCTCAAGATATAAGGTTGTCACCCTGCAGTTTTCAAGAAGCTGATTTTAAGGACATTCATGTTACAATGAGGTACAGTTAACACATCCTTACTGATATTAAAATCGTTTGCTGTTTAACTTGTATATTTTTTTTTGCAGGCCTAATGCAGTCACACAACATTATTTAATGCAGACCATGCAATTATTTCTGTACAATTTCACAATAAGGTAATTGTGAACTTGCTTATTTTTAAAACATTCTTTATTCTTGATTTTATTCCTTGTGTCATGACCTCTATATATGACCTCTTTAATCATTTATGTTATAGGATGGCATGTGATTTACATATGTGATTATTTTTCATCTGTACATGCTGCCCACTACTAGTCTCTTTGGCTCCATTTTTCCTCCTGTCTTGTGTCTGTTTCAGAGAAGCACAGAGTTCACCATCGATCGTCTGCAGTCATTCCTGGATGGACCAGATGCCTTGGTGTCTTTTAGAGCTGTACGAAGCATATGTATCATCAAGCAGGAGCTTGAGACTTAGCAGTCATACAGTGCCTTGATAAGGTGGTATGAGTAAAAATGAACTCAATTTGATCAATTTCACTAATATAAGTGTTCTAATATATATATGTATTGAAGTCACTCAGTCTTGTTTATAATTGTATGTAGGACACAAATTGGAACAGAAGAAAAGCTGCCTTGGCCTTCTACGTTTCCTTTCAGAGATAATCGAGATGTGGGATGTAAGAAAATATATTTTAATCTTGTGAATGTACTGATGATACTGAATTAATTGTACAGCAGTATGTGTAGGGAAAAAGTAAATCAGCTTTCGATTACAATATATTTATTATTATTATTTTATCCCACAATCAGTAATAATTTATGCTAAAATGCTTTTTTGACTGTCAGTTAATCTAAGTACTATACTATATATCGTGCCTAAACATGTCATCAATAATATCATGTACAAATCTAACGAAATATTAGGGTTTTTTTATTTTTTATTTAAATTTTTTGCTTTATCTGGAACCTCAAATGCTGAATGTTGGTCAAGTGTTTACTATAAGGAAAAACCTTTGAGTATTTATTGGAAATAGACCAATTACACATGTGTGTTCTTATTGCTTTTAGTGAGTTCTTTAACAGTATTGTTCAACACAGTCAATGACCATGTATTGTGCAAATCATTCAAAGGTCAGAAAGCTACATGTACTTGTTTATATAGAGAACACTTATGATCTTTAAAGTGATTGGTGAGCCGTTATTTTCTATCATTACACACGGCCTGCCACTCCTCATTTTTCCCCAATTCATGCCTTTTTCTTTCCCCCTCAGTTATATTTTCTATACCTCTTTTATACCACTCATCTACCTTTCTTCTTGTTCTGTATATTATTAAAGATGTTTTGATGAAATGGATGTTTAAGCACTTGTGTTCTTAAATGGCATTTTAAAACCTGTTTCCTTACGATAATTTGTATTCTCAAACCAATGTTAAAGCTTGTACAACATTACTTGAATTTTTGAATATTTCAATACATTTTTTACATTTTTGAGCAGACCAGTTACAAGTCTATTTATTATGAGCTGATTTGAGTGATCTAGAACTGATAATGTAACATAGTAAGTTGTTTCAACTCAGAGCATCAAGTTGAAACAACTAATGACCATTAGTTTAATAAAATGTAAAAATTAACTTCTTGAGTTGAAACAGAGTATCTGTAAGTTGAGTTAACTCACATTTTTAAGGCAGCAGGTGAACTTCGTTTATAAGTTTAACCAACATTAAATGTTTTACAGAGTATAGACTTTTTATTTGGTCTATCCGATATATCCAGTCATATCACACAGCTCTACCCTGAAGTGATCTGACTGTGGTCTTGAGGTCTTGCCGTAATGAAGTCTGTCAAGAGTCCGGACCCGGTGTTCCTCCCTCTCACCACCAGAGGGCGCCATTTCCCATTATCCAGGACTCATTCACCTTTACTCCACACACCTGGTCACAAACTCTTCACACATGTTAGCCCTCTCACTCACACACACACACACACACCTGTTAGCCCACTCACTCACTCACACACACACACACACACACACCTGGTCACAAACTCTTCACACCTGTTAGCCCTCTCACT